>NC_053489.1:324014471-324314471 GCF_905171775.1 Rana temporaria
GATGACTCGGTAAAGACCATAAATGGACTTTTCCTCGAAGTGGGGAAGACATGACATGATGCATCCCACAGCTACCATGGGGTAGGTCATAGAGGTTGGCAGAACACATTTTACTGAAGGATTTCTTTGTCGCAAACCTACCCAAGCTTGTTAAAACATGTGTCACGGTGGATCACATGTATCAGGAATAATCCAAACATACCACACAAGGTGAAACATGAACACCTCCCATATCCTACTACACCTTTCACTCATCTGCAAATAGATTTCACCCACATGCCAAAGAAAGGGACAGAGCAAGAATACCTTTTGGTCATCGTGGATGTATTCTCACGATGGGTGGAAGCATTCAAAACCACAAGAGAAGACACACAGACAGTAGTGTGCATACTCACACAGGAAATCATTCCTAGGTGGGGATGTCCATTGCAAATAGGAAAGCCACGCAAGGAACTTTAAAAGATTGGCTAGTACACTTACACTTATACTATACCAAATCAGAAACACCCCTAGTTCAAGAAATGGATTTTCTCCTTATGAAATTTTAATGGGTAGGCCAGTACAAAAGAGGAAATGGTTTATGGAAAATGAAGATCCCCAAGTGGATCCTAACCCTTACTCCCTACAGGAAGAGTACGTGAGAAATCTGGTAAGTACACTTATGCCCTGTACACACGATCGGTCTATCCGATGAAAACGGTCTGATGGACCGTTTTTTTATCGGTTAACCGATGAAGCTGACTGATGGTCAGTCGTGCCTACACACCATCAGTTAAAAAAAACATTGTGTTAGAACGCGGTGACGTAAAACACAAAAAAAAATGAAGTTCAATGCTTCCAAGCATGCGTCGACTTGATTCTGAGCATGCGTGGATTTTTAACCGATGGACGTGCCTACAAACGATCGTTTTTTTTCTATCCGTTAGGTATCCATCGGTTAAATTTAAAACAAGATTGCTTTTTTTTAACCTATGGATAAATAACCAATGGGGCCTACACACGATCGATTTGGTCTGATGAAAACGGTCCATCAGACCGTTCTCATCGGTTTGACCGATCGTGTGTACGCGGCATAACTGTCACCTTTCCTCCTCTTTCCACAGATCCGATCCACCAGGTCATACCGGGAGACAAAGTCCTAATAAAACAACTCGCAGTGAGAAAACATATAGGACCCATTTACACCGGCCCACACAAAGTAGAAAAAGGTCTCCTGAACGGCTGTACTTACTTCCCAGGGACCACAATGGATCCATGCATCCCGGATAAAGAAGACCCCCCTTTTTCACTTCCAACTTCAGAGGCACCGACAGAAGAGCAGAAAAGGAGGGATAAACAAGCCGCACAACTGGAGGACTTGGTCCAAGGATTGGAACAGGTCAAAGTGCAACTACCTTAAACATTGTCAAAGACTGGCCCCAATTTGTGTCCCCGTTTAGGTCCCAGACCACTTACCAATTCCACATTGGCTCAAGTTGCAAAATATTTTTCTTGTCACCAATTGTTACATGTTGTGTTCTCCTTATTGCAATCCCAGGAAAATGACTAACCCCCATGTGAAAAAGGGTGAGAATGTCAGCATGGCAATGTTGACCATGGAGCAGAAATGGTATAATGAGTGATTGGCATAGGCTAGGGCCTACACGGTCAAGGGAGGGATTGAAAGTCTAGAGTTCCTCCATAATATCAATGCATTGAAAGGCTTGCTAGAGTTCCCCCATAGTAATGAATGCTTGTATGAAGATGTATCCTTTAACCCAGAGCTTCTAGGATCAATTACACAGAAGCCAAGAACAACCTTGCCAAATATTATTATGTACTGAGCAGAGAACAATAACATAGATAACATAGATAAGGCGTGCAGAGGGAACAAGGTTTTAGTTGGTGTATAATTGTGACGAGTATTACTTGTATAACCTAATTACTTAAATATGATTGGCTGAGACAAGGGTGTTCCTTTTCTTGTATGATTTGATTAGGTGCAAGTACACACGAGAAATAAAGCCTAATCTTGGATTCACCATATTGCTGTGTGTGTGCTTGACTAGCCGATGCATCAGAGAACTCCATACATCCAGATAGTCCTAAAGAAACCCGGGCCAGTTGAACCACTGACCTTACACATACCAAATATCAAAATATTACCTGTGGTTTTAGAAGTGCAGTGGTCCACAGAGGAGAGCATCGGTCCAGGGAGCAGGCAGGGATGAGGTCAGCGACAGCAAAAGCAATCATCCAGGCAGCAGGCAGGAATACTGTCCATAGTTCGTACAGGCAGAGATACTGTTAGCACAGCCAGAGCACAGCCAAAGCACAGCCAAAGCACAGTCAAAGCACAGGTCCAGGTAGCAAGCAGAGGTGTTCCGGCAGAAATACTGTCCAAAGCCAGTAGAGACAGCAGGCAGAAATATGGTCAACACAGCCAAGTATTGGTCCAAGCAGCAGGAAGAAACATGGTCCATAATGTCATGGGTTATTACAGGCAGCAATATGGTCTGCACAGACAAAGCATCGGTCCAGGCAGCAGCAAGAACCATCAAGCTTAGGGCCAGGGGGACAGGTGTAGAGGCTTCTCCCACCCAAATCGCTTTGAAGCCTCCGGGCAACCAGACCCTGTTCTGGGAGCACAGAAAACGAAAAACTGGTTTTCTCTACTCAGAACGCTATTCTGAAGCCCCTCACATATGTGAGACCCCTGTGTACTAAAGTAGATGGCCAAAAGAATAGTCCAAGTGGCAGGCAAAAAAATTGGCGATTAACAGACCAAGGTCGGTGCACGTGGAAGTCAGAAACGTGGTTTAAATCGGCAAGCAAAGACATCGTCGGTAAAAAGGCCAGGGTCAGTTAATTAACATAGAAGGTAGTAACATGGTAGCAGGCAAATGGGGAAATGGCAGTCTGTTAATAATAAGGGGAACTGATATTGGATGGATGTATGATCATTTTTGAAGCAATCTCCGATGCACAGGCCAGGTTGGGAGGGACAATCGGGACAATAATAGCTGGTATCTCTTCTTACTCCTCCTCTGCTGCATACACTGCATTTTTTTTTTACGTCTTCTTCCAGATTCTGTGGGGGGGTGCTATAGGGAAAGTGTTGCTCGTGAAGTCGACTCACACTATCAGAGCAAATGCTTCCTGGGGCAGTGATGATATCTTCGATATACCTGAGGTAGGTGATTTGTTGGTTTTGAGTTGCTTTTTGGTAGCAGACAAACAAATTAAAAAGGGCCATGTGAAACAGGTGAAACGCAACTTTCTTGTACCAATACCAGGACTTTCTGGTTGATAAGTAGGGCTGTAGCATCTGATCGTGTAAATTTCCCCCCATGTACAAAATTGTAGTTGTGGACACATTCAGGCTTTACAGTGAGGGAGGGTCTTCTTTGGATCTCCACCACTGTGTCATTGTGGATGGTAGAGAGGATGTGAACATCTTTCTTGTCCCAACACCTTCTCATTCCTCATGAATGCCGATTCTCCGTTTTGCAATTTTTCTATCAACACATTTTGTGGGAATCCCTTCTGTTTTTTTTAAGGTACTGCAGGTCGGGGTTGTTTTACTATAAAGGTGAGGAAAAAGTGGCAGGCTGATATAATAGTTGTCGACATATAAATGGTATTCTTTTTCGAACCAATTTTCCCACTGGTTCCAATATATGTGGGGTAATCACGAGGCTGGAGCTGGGAGTCTTTGCCTTCGTAGATCCGAAATGTGAAGACGTATCCAGTGGCTTGATCGCATAATTTATTTATTTTTAAACCATACCTGGCTCTCTTGCTTGGTATATACTGCTTGAAGTGCAGTCGGCCAGTGAAATGTATGAGGGACTCGTCCACACAAATTTTTTGATCTGGGATGAAAACTTTGCTAAATTGCTGGGAAAGGGAATTGATTAGGGGGCGTATCTTGTACAATTTGTCGAGGTTGGGAAGATCTCGGGGAGGGCACTGTGAATTGTCATTGAAGTGGAGTAAAAGCTTTATCATGTCATATCTTGTCCTGGACATGACAGCGGAATATATGGGCATGTGTTGGATGGGGTGTTTGGACCAATATGCATGGACTTTGTTCTTTTTTGTAAGCCCCATATTGAACTTAAGGCCCAAAAACAATTTAAATTCGTCCAGTGTTAGACATCGCAACTGGAACATGCAGACGTAGGAAGAATTGGGGTTGGCAGCAATAAATTGGAATGCATACAGATTCATTTGATCCACCATATTCTGCAGCAAATTATGTGGAAAATATAAACAAAAATAATCGAATTGAGAAAAATTCGAAGTGTCTGGCTGTGCGGCGAAAGGGGGGTCTAGGGGATCCTGAGTTGGCAGGAAACAATAAGGGGTTTGCCAGGGCATCGGGAAGGTAGGACTTGTACTGTGCTTCTCTTCCTGGGGTATGGCGCTGCTGATGGTGGGCAGATCTCCTGATCTTGGTCCTGATTGCATTCTTTTGTATTCTTTTAGTATAGATGCTGGGCCTGATGGTGGTACTAGTGTCGGTACTAGTGGTGGTACCGATGGCGGTACTGGTAGCCTGTGTGGCAGTACCGATGGCGGTGGGCCTGTGACAAATGGGCTGATTGACAGACGGGCTGATTGACAGACGGGCTAATTGGCTGGGCTGTGTGACAGGTCCTCTTTTTTGGGGGGGGGGGGGTGTTGTGCACAGTAATACTATAATACTAGTAATAGACAGACACTGATCTCACTTACTGATCCCTACTCTCTCCTCACACGATCGGTGTGTGAGGAGAGACCAGGGATCAGATAGTAATTTGTGACCAGCTGTGATTGGACACAGCCGGTCACATAGGTCCAAGAGACACGCACCTTCTCTGAACCCCGCTCTGCGCGCCTCCGGTGGCGCACACAGAGCTCGCTGCGGAGAATGTTGTGTCATGTGATCAGCTGTGATTTTGACACAGCCGATCACGTGGTAAATAGCCAATGAAATTGGCTGTTTACCGTGATCGGGATGTGCTGTGTACGAGGGACATACACCATCCCTGATCACCACACTGCGTGCTAGGGGTTATCCTGCAGGACATTAATAGACGTCCAGATAACTCAACCACTTCCCGGACGTAAATTTGCTATTGACCGGGCGGGAAGTGGTTGAAGAGGAATTCCACCTGTGGAAAAATACTGTAGCTGCTGACTTTTAATATAAGGACACTTACCTGTCCAGGGAACCCACGATTTTGGCACCCCATCTGATTTTCGGATAAGCTGTCGGGTGCTGCCGCTGCCATCTCCACTAAGGGAAACCAGAAAACTGGGTTCCTCACTGTGCATGCATGAAGCCCGCTGCGCTTTCTAATTGGTCCGGTGGCGGAGGAAGGAGGAGGGGGCCAAACAGGTCCCTGTTCCCTCCTCCCCCTTAAAATGTTCCAAATGTGGCACCAGAGGGGAGGAGGAAGCAAATAAGTGGAGGTTTCACTTTTCATTGTAACTTCTCAAAATCTACCCCCCCCCCCCAGCATCCCTTTTGCTGTTTAGCAGCTGGTATGCTTGGAGCACGGGAGCCATACTGGGCAATGGATTCTGAGAACTTTTAAAGGGGGACGTGGGAGGTGGCTGACCCTACATCAACATGTGCCAGGTTAGGTCATGTGTGGCAGCAGCATCAACCAGCTGTCCACCCTTTGTCAGGTACGACGTGTCTTGAATCTGGTAACGCAGCAGTTTCTGCTTAGGTAACCTGGCTTTCAGGATGTCCTGTGGCATGCCAGAAAAGTGTGCATATCCAGCAACTGATCACCTGCCCGAAATGCAGCAGCAACACTAAATGCCTGCCTACTGCCTTATGTGCATTACATCCATGCACAGAAACTTAAGGTTGGCCATGCTACAGGAGAAAGTATGAATCAAGGACAGGCTCTGAGGAGTGTGAGTTCACCACATTAGTGGCAAACCATGTGCTTTATTGAACAGTAAGCACCTGAGACCAGTGTACTGTCTGAGAGGGCATTTAGCGCAGCAGGCAGATGTGTGATACAGAGACAAATCCATCTGTTACCTGACAATGTTGAGTGGCTCACTTTCTTAAAAAATGAACCAATCCTGGATCAGCAATAGTTGCAAAATACATGCAGGTGATGGTAATACCAAAATTTTACTTTGTACAACAATCTGTCATCCTTATCAGCTCTTGCCATTGCTGCACAACTTCTGCCCTCTCTGTTGGTCTGCCACCTAGCTCTTGCCATCTTTACTGGCCTTCCACTTTTATCATGTCCTGCCACCACTGCTGGCCTTCCACCACTGTTAGCTACTACCACCTCAGCTGGCCTGCCATCCTTACACCTCCTGCCCCTGCTGGTCTACCACAGTTAACAGCACACTATTATTAGCTCTTTTTACTTCTGATGGCTGTCCAGCATTACCATCTCCTGCCACCATTATTAGCTTTTGCCACAACTTTGCTGGCCTGCTACTAATACTAATACTTGTAACCTCTGCTAGCCTACCACCAGATCCTGTGGCCTTTCCTGCTCTTTCCAGCACTTTAGCACTGTAAAGATGCCACACATAATATTATTTGCAGGGTAAATCTTGTGGTGACAGCCAAAGTTTGTGATCTGTAAACGTGCAAAACATAATGTGTCTGCAGCTTGTATGTATCTCTGAAATAATACACTCGGAAAAGCGGAGGTTCACTTTTTGTGTGAACCTCCGTTTTAAAAAATGATAATAAAACGTATGTACTACATTGCAAAAATGTAGTGTTGTATTATGTTTATGCGTGCCGTTTCAAGCTGGGGTCATATGGTTAAAGGCGGCTCCGGCGCGCATGTGCGGGAGTGACGTCACGCGACTCTGGCCAGTCACAGAGCCGGAGTTCGCCCCCCGGAAGAAGAGGGGTGAAGAATGGATGCTCGCTGCCAGCGTGGAAGACAGTGACATCCAAGCTTCTCCTGAAGGTAAGTGTCACATAATAGGCTACGATGCGATGCAAAGTAGCCCATTATGCTTTACCTTTGCAGGAAAACATAGAGGAAGTAAAACCCATCAGGGTTTACTTCCTCTTTAACCCCCCTGGGGGTATTCCCGAGTCTGACTCGGGGTGAGATTTTTGGGCTACGATCGGTAACCCCGAGTCGGACTCGGGCTCGCCTCGCTAAATCCACAGGCTTGGTTTACTTACCTTGTCCCTGAATCCAGCGATGCCACCGCGCTGTGTGAGCGAGCGGGACCTCGCTCGATTCACACAGTGCCTCTGTGTGCCGCCGATCTCCATTCCCTGCGACGTTACGACGCACGGGAGCGGAGAACGGCGCCAAATTCAAAAAGGTAAACAAACACAAAACATACAGTATACTGTAATCTTATAGATTACAGTACTGTATGTAAAAAATACACACACCCTTTGTCCCTAGTGGTCTGCCCAGTGTCCTGCATGTACTTTTATATAATAAAAACTGTTCTTTCTGCCTGCAAACTGTAGATTGTCCATAGCAACCAAAAGTGTCCCTTTATGTCAACAATGGTTTGAGAGCAGCTAGAAAACAGCGATAATAAATTATAATCACTTGCAGAATTGTGCGATAGCGATTTGTGGGGAAGTTCGTCATAAAAAAATAAAAGTAATGACAGCGACAATTCTGCAACTGAGCAAATTTCTGTGATTTTGAGTTGATTACATTATTGAAAATGTTTTATTATAATTAAATTATTATTTGTTATAATTATTTATAATTATTTATTATATTATAATTTATAATTTTGTTTTAAAAAAAATGTCATACCCGGGATGCCTACTAGACTCTTGTTTGGTCAGATTTAAGTGAGGTATTCCTAAAAATTACAGGCCTACAATGTAAAACACCAAATTTCCTTGCAAATAATGGTACCGCTTTCAGCACCTTTTTTCTAAAATAATCATACCGCCAGGGAGGTTAATGGATACTTATACATAGAAGAGAAGGAGTTAAGCAAGAGCAGGGGAAGTAATAAGATTAGGAACAGGAATCGCTCTAACATGGTGATGGGGTGGTGTTGCCTCGATCGCCCTCTGCCCAGGAGATGAAGTCCGATGAGTATCTGAACATGGACCATGAAATCCAAGTAAGAGAGAACTGTTCGTCTTTATAAGATTCCTCAGCCAACAGATGCTCAATGTCGCTAATACGGTCTACTTCAGTAGCCCACTCCCCCAGGGAAGGTACAGTCCTTGATCTTCAATACCGTGGGATCACTATTCTGGCCGCGGCCAAGAAGTGACGCAATACATCTTTTTTAATGGAGTTGAGCATTTCCGGCAGCATGGATGAGAGAGCTACCTCAGGTGTAGGAGAAAGAGAGGTTGCCATTAGTTTACAGTATTACATGAAGATCTGTTGCCAAAATTTATGTATGGGAGGGAAATTCCACCAAACGTGGAGCTTAGACACCACCAACAGGTATCAGGGGTTGTCAAGTTGAAATGATGTATATTTGAAGGGCATCTATACCATCTCATCACCAATTTGAACCCCCTTTCTTGAGTTTTAGTGGCTAGAGAGTGTTTGTGCGTCAGGATAAAACATTTTTGTCAGTAAATGAGGGAGACGGAGTATTGTAATTATTTTTCCCAAGCCCTCATGAAGGGTGGGAGATCAGTGTAAGAAGCATTCAGCAAGAGGGAATGAAGCTGAGATACCACATACGCTGGAGGGTCAGCTTGAAGGAGCATATCCTCAAATCCTGCCGGTTCAGCTAGAATATCTGATACAGATGGGAATGTTCGAATATAGGAAGTTAATTGCTGTTTCTGGAACCACTGCATAGGGTACCGAGAAAGCGATTCGGAAGGGGTATCTGGCCTTAAAGTGAAGTGCCCTCAGAGAACCTGGAAAAAGCCTCCTATGGTCTTCTTTTCATGAAGGTCCAAAGCTAGTCACATACATAGCCAGTGGGAAGGCCCAAACAAGGGAATCATAGGCACCGAATGATTTGATATTGTCCAGCTAGATAACAAGCAATTCCAAATTTGGATTGTTTGACGAGTAAGGTCACAGAAGGGGTACGAACCCATACGATTTGCGGGTATGGTCCATGGAAGAGCTAAGTATACATTCATTTTTTAAACATGATAAATGATAAAACCTGCCTTGTCTCTCCCTCCTAAATTGCACCCTAAAAATACTGCTTAAATAGTATCCAGCAAATATAATTGTGGTCTAAAAAATCTGCTTACATAGTATGCATTAAATATGGACAATATTTATGGCTGATGTCTCTGAAAAAAATACACTCCAGTTTTTATTTGATTATAATTCATGTACTTCCTGATAAACCTGCCTGGTCTCTCCCTCATAAATCATGGTCTACTAAAGTTGCTTACAAAGTACAATATTTTTGGTTATTGTGTCTTAACCTCTTCCATACCGGGCAGTTATACACACTTCCATACCAGGCCTATTCTGGCACTTCTCTCCTACATGTACAAATCATAATTTTTTTGCTAGAAAATTACGCAGAACCCCCAAACATTATATATGTTTTTTTAGCAGACACCCTAGGGAATAAAACGACGGTCATTGAAACCTTTTATCTTGCAAGGTATTTGCGCAATAATTATTCAAACGCCTTTTTTTGGGAAAAAAATTGTTTCATGAATTAAAAAAATTTAAAAACAGTAAAGTTAGCCCAATTTTTTTGTAAAATATGAAATATGATGTTACACCGAGTAAATAGATACCTAACATGTCACGCTTTAAAATTGCGCACACTCATGGAATGGCGCCAAACTTCGGTACTTAAAAATCTCCATAGGCAACGATTTGAAATTTTTTACAGGTTACCAGTTTAGATTTACAGAGGAGATCTAGTGCTAGAATTGTTGCTGGCACTCTAACGCACGCGGTGATACCTCACATATGTGGTTTAAACGGCGTTTACATATGTCGGCGGGACTTGCGTGTGCGTTCGCTTCTGCGCGCAAGCTACCGGGGACAGGGGCGTTAAAAAAATAAATTTTTATTTCTTTTTTTTTTATATATATTTATTTCTTTTTTTACACTTTTTTTTTAATTTTTTTTTTTTTTTTATCACTTTTATTCCTATTACACGGAATGTAAACATCCCTTGTAATAGGAATGTGTGTGACAGGTACTCTTTATGGAGAGATGCGGGGTCAATAAGACCCCACATCTCTCCTCCAGGCTGGAAAGCATGAAATCGGTGAAAAAAAATTCACCGATCTCATGCTTGTGGTTGCTTAGCAGCCGCAATCGCGGCTTTGTTTACTTACGGCGACCCGGGCGTGACGTCATCACATCGCGCCCGGGTCCTCCGACGGTCATAGAGATGACTGGTGACCACCAGAACTCTGAACGGCAGAAGTTCTTTGTGGATGTCATTTTACTATGGGCCGGTAGGGAAGTGGTTAAATACTAAACTATCATTTTTATTTCACAAATAAAACTTGTTTAGCCTATTCATTTTAAGCTACAGCTTAGAACAACTGCTTGAATGCTGTGCATTGAATCTGTAAAGCATTTTTTGGCTGTTATATCAGAAATAATACACACATTTTTATATCATCATAAATACCATCATAAACCTGCCTGGTCTCTTCCTCTTAAATTGCAGCTCAAAAAATCTGCTTACATGCTGATTTAGATTTACAGAGGAGATCTAGTGCTAGAATTGTTGCTGGCACTCTAACGCACGCGGTGATACCTCACATATGTGGTTTAAACGGCGTTTACATATGTCGGCGGGACTTGCGTGTGCGTTCGCTTCTGCGCGCAAGCTACCGGGGACAGGGGCGTTAAAAAAATAAATTTTTATTTCTTTTTTTTTTATATATATTTATTTCTTTTTTTACACTTTTTTTTTAATTTTTTTTTTTTTTTTTATCACTTTTATTCCTATTACAAGGAATGTAAACATCCCTTGTAATAGGAATGTGTGTGACAGGTACTCTTTATGGAGAGATGCGGGGTCAATAAGACCCCACATCTCTCCTCCAGGCTGGAAAGCATGAAATCGGTGAAAAAAAATTCACCGATCTCATGCTTGTGGTTGCTTAGCAGCCGCAATCGCGGCTTTGTTTACTTACGGCGACCCGGGCGTGACGTCATCACATCGCGCCCGGGTCCTCCGACGGTCATAGAGATGACTGGTGACCATCTGGTCACCAGTCATCTCTATGCTTCCTGCGAGCGCCGGACGATTCGTTCTCCGGGCCCCCGATGGCACGGGAGAGCCCGGAGAAGCACCGGATGGCGGCGGGAGGGGGGGGATGTCCCCTCCCGCCACCTGTAAGAACGATCTAGCGGCGGAACCGCCGCTATGATCGTTCTTACGTTGTGCAGAATCGCCGGCAGTTTAGAAGGATATCTGAATGATGCCTCTAGCTGCAGGCATCATTCAGATATCCACCCGGAAAGCCCAGGACGTCATATGACGTCCACTCTGAACGGCAGAAGTTCTTTGTGGACGTCATTTTACTATGGGCCGGTAGGGAAGTGGTTAAATACTAAACTATCATTTTTATTTCACAAATAAAACTTGTTTAGCCTATTCATTTTAAGCTACAGCTTAGAACAACTGCTTGAATGCTGTGCATTGAATCTGTAAAGCATTTTTTGGCTGTTATATCAGAAATAATACACACATTTTTATATCATCATAAATACCATCATAAACCTGCCTGGTCTCTTCCTCTTAAATTGCAGCTCAAAAAATCTGCTTACATGCTGTGCATTGAGTACAGCATTTTCTCTAAAAAAAAAAGATTCATTCTGATTTTTATGTCATGGTAAAACCTTTCTAGCTTCTCTCTCTTAAATTGTGGCTTAGTAAATCTGCTTGCATAGTATGTAAATGCTTAGTTTTACTTAATGAAAAACACCTGCCTGCTCTCCCTCTCCTAAATTGTTTACATAATGTGCATTGGGTCTACACACAATCCCTGCTTACTGTCTCTGAAATAATACAATAAAATCTGCCTTGTTTCTAAAACTGTGGCCTAGTATAACTTCTTGTATACTGTACATTGAAATTGTATAAAGTTTTTACCTGCTATCTCTGAAATAATTCCATCTTTTGTTTTAATGGTAAAACCTGCCTGGTCTCTCACTCTTAAATTGCTACTAATAAAGCATCAAGTCTGTATAATATTTCTGGCTATAATACACTTTAATTTTGATTTCATGATAAAACCCACCTCATATCTCCCTCTAAGATTGTGGCCTTCCAACACTGTTACCTACACTTCAGTAAACATACAGCATTTATGGCTATTGTCTCTGAAATAATACAATCTTTTATGATAAAACCTGCCTCATCTTTGCTTCCTAAATTGCAGCCTTGTAAAGCATACTGTGCAGCAGTTCAGTACAATATTTATGGTTACTGTATTTTAAATAATATCAAATATTTTGCATTGGTACCTCATGCTCCCTCTGCTCTTTTGTCTATTAGCCATGAAAATAGCCAGAATTAGCCTTCTATATGGGGTTCAGATTAGATAATAAGCCAGGTTCAAAAAAATAAGTCTATCAAGTTCAACCAACAGGAACATGTTATTTACATGAACCATCTGGGCTCACTGTTTTCTTTTCTTTGTGCTCCTACCTTTTTTTTTTATGTATTTTAAAAACCTTTTTTTTTTTAATGCCTATTTCCTAGGCTAACAAGCAAGGAGTTGTCCAAAAAGTGGCACAGGGGGGCCGGCACTGACGCTAACAAAGGGAAATAGAGTTTTAAATTGCAAGCAAATGACATTTCCTTCCTGACTTTTTTAAAGAAAATAATGGCACACAGACCCCAAAGGGTATGTTATGTATTGTATGTATTGTGGGGGAGCTTTGGAGGAGTATTTGTAATATATTTCAACAATTACATTTTATTTGTCGACAATTTAAACTGGTATTCTTTTGCTGTAGCATATCCGCCAGCAAGATTAAACCAAAAAATGCACATATTCCCTCCCAAAATGCATATCAAACCCTTTCTTTCTGGTATGGATTATAAGGTGGTACCCCATGCAAAAGAAAAATGTGCAAGGTCCCCAAGAAATCCAGTTACATGCATAGAATGTGACTGGAATTGGAATTTAAGGTGGGATCTATGCAGAAAAATGCATGAGATCCCCAAAGAAATCCATACCAAACCCTGTATCTGAGCATGCAGCTTGCTGGCCAGGAAAGGGGTGAAGGGTGTGTGCCCCCAAAAACCACACCAGGCCATATGGGTGTGGTGTTTTTCCAGAGGGCCTCCCTGGCAAAGCACCTTGTATCCATGTTAATGAGGTCAAGGGCCTCTTCCCCACAACCCTGTCCTATGGCTGTGTGAGTTCTCAGGCTGGGGGCTTATCGGAATATAAAACTCCCTGTAATAATAAGGGGGCCCTCAGATACTGCCCCTTAATGTGAATAAGTATGGGGTACATATTATCCAGACTCTTAGAAAAAAGATTATTGATGCCGATTGACTCACCAAAAAAAAAAAAAAACAATCACCTTGAACATATGAGTTATCCCTGAGCTGTCATTAGCAAACTTTTTAAAGCTAAAGCTAGTGCAACTCCTTTCATTTGGCATTAAAATACATAATTGATCACTTTTTTTGTGTTACAAGAAAACATATTATCTGAATGTGATCAAACAAAAAAGGTTGGATTTTTGTTTCTGTTTGTCTCATTTTTTTTCTTTGTAGCCTAAAATGTCAGCCCACCCTTATATTTCGGATTTAAGTAGATGCATGAGCATTTAACCACCTGAAATTTTAGTATTACTTATTTATCTCTTGAGGTGTTGGTGAGACATCTATGTGTAAGCTCCGTGCTCTGCACACCTGCGGGTGCTGGAACATACAAGGGCGTAGGAAGGGGAAAACTACCAGGTAGACCAGAAGAGAGCTAGAAATTATGGCAGGGAAATCTCACCAGTAAAATAAAGACATGAGTTGACTTATTCAGTTTGTCGAAGTATGGTCTATATACAATTATTATATTAAGCCTCTTCACATTATTTAGAAGATATAGGTGTTTCCTTTATAGTATTTATAATCCCTAATTTTATACTTTCTATTTTCTTTAGAATTTTTAACTAATTCAATTAGAGACAAAAAATAAATACATAAGCAACTGCCATGAAAAGTACAACATAAAAATATTGTATCTGTTTGTTGCTCTGACAATTTTTAATTATCCCAAGCCACCCTGTGGGATGTTATCAGTAATCAACCCTTCAGTCTTAATAAACCAGGAGTGAAATTAACAGTTATGCATCAATTACAACACTTTGATTAATTTCTCAATAAGCAAAACAAATAAAGGGATTAAATAGGCAAAACAAAACATGTCAAGAGATAACAAAATCAAACCAAGACAATTATAGTATAGATAAAACACAATTTCGCTCTTGTGATAATCTTAAGTACACAAAGACATTGCATGCAATATGGCTATCACACTAAGTGCTGTTTATATTAATGTAATTTCCATTATCTAAAACATATATCTAAAACAGCAGGACACTCAGAAATCTCATTTCACATTGGTTTTATTATCTCAGACAGGGACATAATGATACATCATTCTATAGCCCAAGTATACGCACGAACAAACCATAAATGTGGCAAAACAAAAGTGTAGGGAACCTTCACACTACCATGTTAGTGAGCTGCAGTAAGGCAGTCTATTAATTTTGAATTTGTAGACAAAGCACTTTCACACACCCAAAATCTGACATGCACTTTTTTTAACACAGCACTTTGTATTTGCTTCCACAATACACAGTCAGCAACACACACCATATACGTTATGGTGTGCTGTGGATCATTGTGCAATACTGTACATTGTGTGGGTGTGCCTTTCAAAATGAATGGCACTGTAAAATAATGCATTGGGGTGTGCATCTTACCTTATTGCAACTATCTGAAAGGGCCCATTTAAAAATGTGCATTGCGGTAACACACTATACAACCTTTTACATTACTATGTGTAGTGAGTTGCAGTTCCATTTACTCTAAAGAACTGTACGGCAGAGTCCAACACATGGCACCACAAAGCACACATCATGCATTTTGGTGCGCTGCATTATAAAAAAATGGGCAGTCACATTTTTTTTGTCTATTAAGCAGGGCATCCATAATGATACAATGCACGTTGCCAATGTTATTTGCATTAAGGTTGACAGAAGCATGAGCAGATATTGTCACTATGACACCAGAATACCTTTTCTGTTCTTTTAATAAACATACAAAAAAAACAAAAAAGACAAGGGTTGAAGCCCATCCTTGGTTGTTAGAGAAGTCAATAATATAACCCTCCTTTACAATGGAAAGTCAATAGAAAAAAAGGAAAATTACACCACACATCAGACCAGATAAATGAGTAAGTTTACACATCTTTATTTCCCTTTTTATTTTGCTCAATAGAAAATTTAGGAGGAGGAATTTGCTTAAAGGGGTTGTAAAGACAAAAATATTTTCCTCTTTAATTAAAGTCTGACAGTAGCTGATAAAGTAAAAAGTAATGTTTTGCATTATAACTAGTTTGATACCTGTTGAAATCGAGCTGTTTTATTCACCTCCAGCACTCCTGATTCATTATTCTCACTAACTTCCTGGTTTGCGGTGTGCATTCATTCTTGCTACACCATGGCCTAATGGAAATTACAGTTCCCATTAGGCTTAGCCTCCATGCCTGTGAGGGATAAGAGAGCATCTCCACGCAGGGCTGTAGTCATAGGGAGGGGGTGAGCACATTCTGCTTTCCACCATGCAAAGCAGCTCAGATGCTGGTGGAAAGCAAGAAGAGGAGAGACATGGCATTTTCCAACCTGGATTACTGTATTTTGGAGGTCAAAAGGAAAAATTAGGTAGGTGATATTTAAATGAGGTAAGTGCTATTTAAATGCTCTAGCTTACAGCAATCAATTGATCTAATAAAAAACAAACCTTTAGTGTTCCTTTAACCTCCCTGGCGGTATGATTCTGTCTGGAATTGCGTACCAAAAGCGGTACAATTATTTGCAAGGAAATTTGGCGTTTTATACTGTAGGCCTGTAATTCTTAGGAATAACTCACTTAAATCTGACCAAACAAGAATCTAATAGGCATCCCGGGTATGACATTTTTTTTAAAAACAAAATGATAAATTATAATATAATAAATAATTATAAATAATTATAACAAATAATAATATAATTCTAATAAAAATTATTCAATAATGTAATCAACTCAAAATCACTGAAATTTTCTCAGTTGCAGAATTGTCGCTGTCATTATTTTTTTTTTTATGGCGAATTTCCCCACAAATTATAAAATTATAAAAGAACTTGCATGACACTGGGCAGACCACTAGGGACAAGGGGGTGTGTTTTTTTTACATACAGTACTGTAATCTATAAGATTACAATATACTGTATGTAAGGTGTTTGTTTACGTTTTTGAATTTGGCGCCGATCTCCGCTCCCGTGCATCGTAACGTTGCAGGGAACAGAGATCGGCGGCACAGGAGGACGCTGTGTGAATCGAGTGAGGTCCCGCTCGCTCACACAGCGCGGTGACATCGCTGGATCCAGGACAAGGTAAGCCAGCTCGCGCTGCAGGCTCTGCATAGCTTACCCCGAGTGTGACTCGGGGATACCGATCGCAACAGAAAAAATCCACCCCGAGTCACGCTCGGGGTTACCGCCAGGCAGGTTAATGTTTTGGGGGGAAAAAAATCATCATCACCTGGACATTTGGCCATTGTTAAGCCACACCATTTTTGTAATTATTTTACTGAACAGTTACATATATAATTTGCAGCTAAAGACTAAGATGGCCGTGAATAAAAAAATCTCTTACCAAGAATTGTTGACCCTGGGTCAACAATTGATGCCTAGTCAAAACTAGGGATATGCGGATCTGCCAGTTAGATTGGCTAATGCCATGTACACACCATCGTTTTTCCTGACGTTCAAAAAGCTGTCGTTTTTCATGACATGATTCCCCTCCAGCCTGACTTGCATACACATGTTCATGCAAAAAAACGTCCGACCAAAGCGTGGTGACATACAACACATACAACGGGACTATAAAGGGCAAGTTCCTTTCAAATGGTGCCACCCTTTGGGTAGCTTTTGCTGATCCTCGTGTTAGTAAAACTTTGGTGAGAGACGATTTGCGCTTTTCAGTCTTTGTTCTTTTCAGTCCGTTACAGCGTGACGAATGTGCTATCTCCATTCTGAACGCTAGTTTGATCAGAACGAGCGCTCCCGTCTCATACTTGATTCTGAGCATGCACGTTTTTTTCCCCTCGGAAAAGCATACATGAGACTGTTTTTCGCAACGAGAAAAAGACTGACGGGAAACACGATGAGAAAAAAGAGAGCTGGTTTCAATTTTTTTGCAGGCAGTTTTTTCATCGAGAAAAGGGAGCATACACATGACCGGTTTTCTCGACCAATATAAAAAATGGCAGTGTGTACAAGGCATTAGGATTTGGTGAACCAACTAACAAGAACTTAGAGACAAATCCTTGTCAAGTCTATAGGGTGGGTACATCCTATAGGTAAATTATTGGCATTATTAGGGCTAAACATCAAGCTATCATTAAAAGTTACAAAGAACCATGTACAAAGGCATTTTATTTAAATGCAGTACAGTGGGGAGAGGGTCTTCTTCATGGGGCATTGAGATTAACATGGGAAAAACACAATTTAAAAAAAAATATAGGTTTGAGTGATGCCTTAACGCATTATGTGGTATTATGGAACAGTACAATTTTCACAGATAGCCTTAGTGTCAGAATATTTTGGCAGTGCATATTTGATTGGAGAAGTGATTTTTCAGGGATGTTCCTGCTTTTGCTGATGTAAAACTGTCCTGCCTCATGCCAGAACCTATCAAACTCTCAGTGTAAAGATTTGCCAGCTGTAAGACTGTTTTAATAAGCAAGGCTAGGCCGAAATGTACTAGTAAAGACTCAAGGTACAAAAAGTATATAATTCAACAATTATGAGACTGCAGATGACATAATATATTAGTGTTATTTATGGATGTAAACCCTCACATATACCCAGTGAATTGAGCACCCTCAGATGATACACAGGGATAAAACAAATCTCCCTATATAAGTTTTACATGCATATCTGCTGTCTTCATATATTTTTTAAAAAAGTTCAGATCATGTTAGGACATATTCTCTTCCTGGTTAGCACTGCAGTGAAGCCTGGGCATACAGCCAAGACACCTGATTGGAGGAAAGGCACACACCCCCTCCAGATAGGCAGAGACTTTCAGAGCTGTCCTGTTAGTAAAGCAGCTTTTTGCTAATCTATTTATAGCACCCTCTCTGACACAAATTTTTGGCTGGTTTTATCATATGTGTCAGAGAACTTGTCAGACGTTCTCAGCCTGATAACAGAAGAACGGAGCAGGAGAAGGCCACGTGACACAGGGCCAGATTCACAAAAGGGATACGACGGCGTATCTCCTGATACGCCGTTGTATCCCTGTTTCTATCTATGCGACTGATTCATAGAATCAGTTACGCATAGATATCCCTAAGATCCGACAGGTGTAATAGTTTTACACTGTCGGATCTTAGGATGCAGTACCGCGGCCGCCGCTGGGGGGAGTTTGCATCGTAAACCAGCGTCGGGTATGCAAATTAGCAGTTACGGCGATCAACGAAACTTTTTCCCGTCGTTACGTCACCGCAAGTGTTAGTTTGCCGTCGCAAAGATAGGGCACCTTTTACAAAGTGTAAACTTACTACACCATGTAAAAGTATACCCGTCATTCCCGCATCGCGTTTGAATTTTTTTTTAATTTTTTTTTTCCCGGCGCAAGTCTTTTTTGCACGTCGCGATTCACAAAACGTCGGCGCTTCGTAATTTCGCGCAAAGCACGCCGGGAAATTTTCGTCGGGAGCATGCGCAGTACGTCCGGCGCGGGAGCGCGCCTAATTTAAATGGTACCCGCCCCATTTGAATTGGCCCGCCTTGCGCCCGACGGATTTAGGATACACCGCCGCAAATTTCCAGGTAAGTGCTTTGTGGATCGGGCACTTAGACAGAAAATTTGCGGTGGTGTAACCTAAATCGGTTACGTTACGCTGCGCCCGGGCTACGTGAATCTGGCCCATAGTGCTTTGCAGAGAGATAAGAAACCCCTGCAGATATATGTGCCCAGCTCAAATTTCATGAATCGGGTTTACATCCACTTTAAAGTGGCCTTCAGTAGGAAACGTATAGTCACGGATAGAAGGCCTAACTGATGTATGCCTAACTTTTATTTTACTGTAGTGATAGGGGGTGCAGAGAATGTAAGTGATACAACAGCATGCTGCATATAAAAGGCAGCTCCCAGGACAGATGGGCAGGATGAAGTAAATGTTGCTTTATGAGCACTTCAGACACCTTAGAAAGGCAAGGGGTTGCTTGACCAAATATCTATAAAGCTTTAGTTTCCTAATTGAACATATTCTCTCCCTATGCAGTTTGTCATCTCCTTATTCTTTCACTACAAATTCTTTTAGTGTATTGTCACTTTTTCTGCTTTGAAACCCCCCCAACACCCCCCCAACACCTTAAAGTGGGGGGACTGACTTACTCAAAGGCCTTATTGGCCTTTCTAAGCCTGCTGGCCATGGTTTAAAGACAATATCATGCATTATGCATTTCCACATAAATTCACCAGGACTGCAAATTTCAAAACCGCAGAATTTGCCAGGAACGCATGGCAGCGGCAAACTCACACCACATCCTTGGTCCACACATAAAAGGCTCAATACCATTTCTGTAGGGGTAAGGAACGCAGCAAGATTTTTCTTTTTATCAAGTTTATAGCGTTGTGTTAAATCTTTGCACTGCACTGGGGATTATTTACTAAAATTGGAGAGTGCAAAATCAGCTTTCAGTTTTTTTTTAAAGGTTAATTGAACAAGCTGAAGTATCATACCCAGCTGCACCAGATTTTGCACTTCCCCGTTTTAGATCAGCACCATCTTTTTTTTTTTTTTTTTTTTTGGCTCATGTATAGTTTATTTGTTACACATAAAATGATCAGGCTTTTAAGTTATAGCAGCCTCTTAAAAAAAAAATTGCAAATGAGTACACTTGTATCAGTAATTCATTGGGTTGACCACTTGATATACAGTAGGTTAAAATAGTAGGGTAGAAAAGTCAACAATAGCATTTTGACATGTATGAAACTCCTATTTTAAATTAACGTAAACAAGCCAAAACCAAAAAAAAAAAAAAAAACGTTTAAGCAGTCACTACAGTAATCACAAACTTCCATAACACCCTTTTCATACTTCTGAAAGAGTTTTTATTTATTTTGGCGTCTGTATTCTTGGACTCCAACAAAGCCTAGAATGGTGTTCTGATCTCTCTCTGAACTTTAGCACACTGTAGGTGTTTATTTGATCCTGAAGGAAATCTGCCTTAGAAGCCAAAAATATGTTACCCAGTATGAAGAGTAACATGCATAGCTCCCAAAGTAAAAACTGCAAGAAGACCTGTGTTGTCTTCTTTCTGTGTTTAGCGGTAACATACCTACTAGAGTGTTTCTAACCAGTACCAGTTTTTGAATTGTTGAAAATCTACCTGGGAAAATCCATCATGTGAACATTCTTACTAATGTAAAATTGTTGGGTTTTCTTATAGAAAGAACGCATGCATACAGAGAAGATTTGATAAAAAGCTGGAGAAGAACAAGAACAATGTGTAAAGATGTTTTAACCATAGGTACCACTGGCAAACTAAAAATAATATGGGTCCTATATGAGGTAGAGTCCAACAATTGTCATTAGGTTTATAAAGCTGGGATAATTGCTCATACTGGAAATTGTTAGTATGCTATAAAAAAAGACATAACAATTCCTGTGTACCTTTGTCTTTCTTTAATCTCCCTGGTGGTATGATTATGTCAGATTTTTGCGTCTCAAAAAGGTACATTCTTTAGCCTGGAATAACTCACCTAAATCTGTCCAAACAAGAGGCTAGTAGACATTCTGGGTATAATAAAGTTTGAAACACAAAATCATAAACTATAATATAATAAATTACTATATATAAGTATCAAAAATAATAATATAATAATAATAATAAAATGTATTCAATAATGTTATCAAATCAAAAACACTGAATTGTCGCTGTCGTCACTTTCAGTGATTCTTATTTACTATACTGTAGCTGTGTTCTAGCTGGTCAAAAAATGCTTTTGACGTAAAGGGAAGCTTTTTGGATGCCATGGACATTCTCAAGTTTCCAGGCATAAAAAATGGCATATATAATATTGAAGGCCATGCAGGGCACTGGACAAAGCACTAGGGACAAAAGGGATGTGAAATGATTTGATACAGTAATGTAATCTTACAGATTACAGTGTACTGTATGTTTTTTTTTGCACTTTTTGAATTTGTCACCGGGACCTGCCCCCATGCGACACAATGCTAGCAGGAATTGGAGCCCGACACACAGTACATCGGGCTGAGGACACAGCCCGCTGACACAGCGGAAGGACATCGCAGGATCCTGGGGACGAGATAAATAACTTTGCCTGTATCTTGCGATGCAATCCTGAGTGTTGCTCAAGGGTTACCATTTTGGTACTGAAAATACCCCCCCCCCCCCCCCCGAGCCACACTAGGGAATACCACTAGGAAGGTTAAAGAAAATGTATAATGTTTTTGTATATTTGATCTACTAGCAAAAGTATGCTCTTGCAGAACAGAAAGGTTGGGAATATTGGAAACAATGTAAAAGATAACTTAGTTTCTAGCGTGAAAACAAGAACAATGCCTAATAGTTCTTTAATTTCATTTTTTTTATTACATTAATTATTTTTTAGATTAGGTAAAAAAGGGGTCCCAAATAAGCAACTATTGCATTTTAATGCTGGGTGCATACTTTTTTTACTTTCTGTTGCTTTTCTTAATCAATGTTAGATGCCTTGATTTTGCTCTTACATGTTTAGTTATGTTTCTTGTAGTTTTGGAATGCTAATGATGACACATCAGTCTTATATTTTTTAAAGGACAGTTGTTTCTCTTTTTTTTATTTAATAATTTAGCTCCTAGGTTTATTTTTGCTAATTTATTTGTTTCCCAATGAAATACATTGGCAAATGCCTTTGTTTAATATATCCTTAAAACACTCCCACATATCATCAGTGTTCTTTATTGAAAAACGTTGGTCCCATTTAGCATTATTTAGTAAGAAGGGAAAACCCTTTAAAATTATCCTTTTTGCCAGAGGGAGACCACACCAGGAAAGATCTAAGTCTGAGACTGGGAATGAGGACACATGGGGCAATGCAGCACTGTCCACATCACAGCAACTGCATTGCTGCCACAGGGAGACTGGAGCATCCACTCACCCTTTGCTTCCCAACACTGATCACCGGAGGCTATCTAGGAGAGACCTAGGAGGCCCCCCTTTTACAGCAAGAGGTCACTGCAGAGACCTGAAGAGAGGGCTAATCACCCATTGCTGATGTTAGGGACAGAGCCACTGAGAGCAGGACAAATGTACCCAATCCATGCTGCACCCATGCTGCAATCTATTCCAAAACTATACTGCACATATACCAACCCTATATCTCATTATACCAAACCTTTACTGCATCTGAACCACATCTATCTTGCACCTGTGTCAAGACTATACCATAGCCATACTGTACTTATACTGAATGCATATTTTGTTATAATGGGGGATTGGGGAATTTGGGAATTTAAATGTATCCATGACTGGGTAAAGCCATGTGTCTCCATCCCTGTAACTCTGACAACGGAAGCAAAAATGCAGCAAGAGGCAGCAAAGATGCAATCAAGGAAGGTGGGACTTTGTATGATGCTCATGATGACAAAATGAATGTAGTGGTGGAAAAAAAAACTGTTTTAATAATACATAAAAACATGTTTATATACTGTACAATGAATTACATATGCCGAGAAATGCATCCATAACATGGTGCCACTTTCTAAACTGGTAATGACTAGTAATAAAATGTTTACAAGCATTGATGTGCATGATAAAATTGAGGAGTCCACCAGTATTCATAGTTGGGTATATACGTTAAAAGGACAACATCTGCACGGTCAATAGTCTATTAGATCCCTATCAAGGTAAATATAATATGGACACATATCTTGGTGGGTGTGTAGCTGAGGAACACAATATCTAGTAGCTCGACGCATTTTGCGGCTTTTAGCCGCTCTTCAGGAGCAGACATGTGAGGTATCTGCAATGGGAGAATGAATTAACTAAGTAAGTTGGCTATGTCAAGGTAGGGGAGGATGGATAAAACCCCCAAAGAACCATCTGAGACAAGATCATTTACAAATAGGTGTGCACTAGAATGCACAATGTCAAAGGCCGTGGGCCACCCGAGGGCATCAGTATCGGGAGCCAAGAGGGAATGTCCAATGGCGGCAACCATCACAGGCAATGGCCCAGGTGGGTCCAGGCTCCCCGAGCCGAGTTTGTCACACAGGGAAAGGCTTTTATCCCTGTAAGAATTGCTATGCTTGCCATCACACGAAATTCAATAAAAAGAAGAAAGCAGAATTTAGTGCAACCACTACTGGAAAAAAAGTATAATATTAAAGACTTTATTTCATGTAAAACAGAAGGAGGAATGTCCTTGTCACCTTTAATATATAGGTAGAACAAAAAGACCAGTCTGGAAATGTTTGAGGGAGCATGTTCAAAATATTAAATTGGCTCCCCTAAACACAGCATCTCTAAACATTATGGTGAATGTCATGGAAAAGATCCTTCATCCTTATGCTTTTGGAGTATAGAAAAGTACAAACCCCACCGGAGAGGAAGTAATAAAGTAATCACTCTGGGCAGAATCTCGTTGGATATATGAGATTCAAACTTTTGCCCCAAAATTTCTTAATTTCCAATTATTAATAGATTTTTAATGTATTAGCGTTATTACCTATATTCATGGATACACCTATATGCCCAAATTATCAGGCCTACAGAGATTTTACCATTTTGTTTGGATTGCCAATGTATTAACGTCCTTACCTACATTCATGGTCACACCTTCTATGCCCAACAATTTAGGGTCAAATATAATTCACCATTCTGTTTTACCTTTAAGAGAACTATATTATCAGAATTTTTAGCTTTGATTATTAATTGATATTTATTTCAATTTTATTTGTATTTTTGTGTTTATTTTTCGTTCAATTTATTTATCCATTTATTTTTCTTCTTATTTTTCTATATTTTTTATTTTAGTTTTATTTTATTTTTTATATTTTTTTTTATTTATTTATTAATATGATTTTTTTTATTCTAGTTTATTTGATTTTTTTTATATATATTTAATTTTTTTTTCATTTTTTATATATAGTTTTATAGGTTATTTATTATTAATATGGATTTTTAACCATCCCATTTGTTCTAATTTAATTCTGCTGTGTTTACTCATGGAGTATTAGATTGAAAGTCTCCATTAAGCCTGTGTTACCTTGGTTACCGTTAGTTTACAAATGTCTGCTGGTCATCAATTAGCATAACAACATGAAGGCCCGGATTCACAGAGAACGGGCGCACATTACGCCGCCGTAGCGCAAACCAATGTACGCTATGCCGATGCAGCACAGAGAGGCAAGCATGGAATTCAGGAAGCCAGTGCTCCCAACGCTGCGTATGCTCATAACCACGTCGGACCAACTACCTAAGATACGCCGGATCACTGCATACGCCATGAACGTAACCTACGCCCATCCAGATACACGTCCAACGTAAACTACGTAAAATACGTTGGCTTGTATTCCTTGGAGCAGACCTTTGCATGTCTGCTGCTGGGTTACACCTCCTTTATGGGGCTTAACTTTACACCGGACGTACAACTTACGCGCACCTCTCGTAGCCTGCGTCGGGTGCGCGCAGGTTTGTGAATCGCCGTATTTTCCTCATTTGCATATTTGAATGGCTAATCAATGGCAGCGCCACCATGCGGCCAGCGTAAATGTGCGCCCACCCTACGCCTGCGTAGGCAAGTTACGTCGGCGGGATGAAGCCTGTTTTTAGGCGTATCTTACTTTGTGGGTCTGGCGCACACATACGCTGGGCGCACATTTGCACTACGTCGGCGTAAAGTGATTTACGTCGGCGTAAGTGCTTTGTGAATCTGGGGCGAAGTGTTTAACCACTTGCTTATTGGGCACATATACCCCCTTCCTGCCCAGGTGAAATTTCAGCTTTCAGCACTATCACGCTTTGAATGACAATTGCATGGTCGTGCGACGTGGCTCCCAAACAAAATTTATGTCCTTTTTTTCCCACAAATAAAGCTTTCGTTTGGTGGTATATGATCATCTCTGCGGTTTTTATTTTTTGCGCTATAAACAAAAATAGAGCGACAATTTTGAAAAAAAACACAATTTTTTACTTTTTGCTATAATAAATATAGAATAATAAAAAAAAAAGTTCAGTCCGATTCGTATTATTCTACATATTTTTGTTAAAAAAAGAAATCGCAATAAGCGTATAGTTATTTTTTGTGCAAATGTTTTTATAGCGTCTACAAAATAGGGGATAGAATTATGACTTTTTTTTTTTTATTATTTTTTTTTTACTAGTAATGGCGGCGATCTGCGATTTTTGTCAGGACTGCGATATTGCGACGGACACATCGGACACTTTTGACACATTTTTGGGACCATTCACATTTATACAGTGAACAATGCTATAAATATGCACTGATTACTGTATAAATGTGACTGGCAGGGAAGGGGTTAACACTAGGGGGCGAGGAAGGGGTTAATGTATTCCCTAATTAGTGATTCTTACTGTGGGGGGAGGGGAGTGACTGGGGGAGGTGACCGATGGTTGTCCCTATGTACAAGGGACACACCATCAGTCTCCTCTCCCTGACAGGACGTGGAGCTCTGTGTTTACACACAGAGCTCCACGTCCCTGTCTCTGTGACTGCCGATCGCGGGTGCCTGGCAGACATCGCGGCCGCCAGGCGCGTGCATCGGCACTTGACTGACGCGGCGGGGGTGCGCTCGCACGCCCCCCAGTGGCTGGAGGCCGTATATAGATGCCTCCCGGCAATTAAGAGCCACGAAGTGGTCGTAAAAACCCGCTGTGCGGGAGGGAAGAGGTTTAAGTGGTTGTAAACCCTTACAGATCACGTTTACCTACAAGTAAGCCTAGATTAAGGCTTACCTGTAGGTGCAAGAAATATCTCCTAAACCAGGGATATGCAATTAGCGGACCTGCAGCTGTTGCAGAACTACAGGTCCCATGAGGCATAGCAAGACTCTAACAGCCACAAGCATGACGCCCAGAGCAAGAGGCATGCTGGGACTTGTAGTTTTGCAACAGCTGGAGGTCCGCTAATTGCATACCCCTGTCCTAAACCTACACGTTTAGGAGATACTTGCAAAAAATACAGGCACCAATGTATACGGTGCAGGCGCACTGAGCGTGCCGTTTCTAACGGCGATCGTGCCATGACTGGCGGCTCCCGCACACGTGAGTGACATCATCACAGCTCCGGCCAGTCACAGCGCCGGAGCCACGATACCGGTAAGTCACTCCGGGAGAGATGACGGCGACGGAGGAGGGGAACGAGGACCACTGTGGGGGCTTCGATCACAGGTAAGTAATTTTCCGGAGGCTTTACTTCCTCTTTAATCTATTGTGTGTGGTCTCCATGACTACCACTGTCCTATGTGGTCCGGCCTTCGTAACCTAGTCTCCAAACCCTTGGAAAAAGTAACGTGTTTAGTGACACAACGTGTCACCCTTTTCTTTTCCTTTTTGCACATTTTTGAGAGACAATTTTTGGTTTATTTTTCATTATACAGTGGGGATCGAAAGTTTGGGCACCCCAGGTAAAAATTTGTTTCAATGTGCATAACAAAGCCAAGGAAAGATGGAAAAATCTCCAAAAGGCATCAAATTACAGATTAGACATTCTTATAATATGTCAAAAAAAGTTCGATTTTATTTCCATCATTTACACTTTCAAAATTACCGAAAACAAAAAAAATGGCGTCTGCAATTTTTACCTAGGGTGCCCAAACTTTCGATCCCCACTGTACTGTGTATTCTCGAAACTAAATTAACTGAATATAGTTATTTATGGAATTACAGGTCAAAGCAATGGCAGTGTTGCCATTTTTGCAATAAGCAAGTGATTTTCTAAAATAACTTTCTTTGCTACCAAACAGAAAAAAATATTGGCGGGAGACAAACACTGATGACACTATAGCGGAAAGCCCCATTTTGAAATTCAAGAACACAGCTTACTCATTGAAAAATATTTACATTTTAACTTAGGAAATACGAAAACAGGATACATTAAAAAATACATTCTGGAGTAAATCGTGATTTTTCTTAAAAAGCATCAAATAAACACAAATATTGTATGTGAAAACAGAAAGGCTGCATGCACAACCACATACATGATTTCTTTTTCAGACTAACTGTTATGCAATTTTCAATTATATTGAACCTCTGGAACCACTTTACAGGTTCTGAAATAATATACTGAAGTATCTAAAGCAAAAAAGAAATAAAGTTTACAGCTTTTTGGCTGCTGTTCGGTACCTGTGCCCTTGTGTGAACCTCCCCAAGGAGAACAGTGTAATGCTGTTCCAAATCTCTCCTGCGCCTCTGCCAGGCCCTTTCCTGTGCTTTCATCTACTGGGCCAGCTTGTTGAGTGAGTCTTCATGGTTCTGCTGCTGAACCCTCGTCATACCGACCTTGCTGCAAATATATTATTGATGGGTCACATGCAGAACGCCATGGCTACATGAAAAGAAAGAGACTTCTTGTCCCCAATTGGAAATAATTTCCAGATACTGTGTATAGAGAGATCACTTAGCACATCATTGCAGACTAAATGTGAAGAAAAAAAAATAGAAAAATTGAAGAAAAGAAACGTAAGATTGGTTTATTGATTAGGAACGTTTACCCTTGTAAAATTACATATTAAATCATCCTTTGTCACACTTAATCTTCTTTAGAGTCCAGACCAACATGGTTGATGCTTTAAGGCACGTCAGCTGCTGATGGCTGCTTTGCTCTTACGTTCCTTGGGCAGTTTAAATTTAGGTGCCTTCCTATTGGTTGTATTCTATGATAATGTGAAAGAAAATAATAGTACATATAGTTTGTTCTTGATGAATCACCTGTTGATAGTTTATTTATTTCAGGTACTTATTTAGAGCTATCAACATACTCATCTGTATTGTACATACATTTAAGTTCCTGCCCTCAAGCAGCTTACAATCTAAGGCCTCCCAACTGACATTCATGCATGCATTAGGGTACATTAAAGTGATCGTATAGTCTTTTTTTGTACTTTTACCTACAGGTAAGCTTGTAATAAGGCTTACCTGTAGATAAAAAAAATATCTCCTATGGTTTAGGAGATATTCCCCTCGCAATGAGCCGCTGACTGCAGCGGCGCATGCGCACAGGGGATTCTCGGCTTAAGGCCCAGGAAAAGACGCCGGACCTTGCCAGAAAGGAGTCTCCCGCGCGCATGCGTGGGAGTGACGACATCGTGGCTCCAGCCACTCACAGCGCTGGAGCTGTGATACCTGGAAGACACGCCGAGACAACATGTCAGCTACCTCGGCGTGGACCAGGTAAGTTACCGATGCCTCTTTCTAAGATAAGTATTTCATAATGAGCTAATCCCCCCAAACATTCTGGGACTATACAACAGCTTTAACACACCAGCCTGTCTTTTGAGTGTGAGAGGAAACCCATGTAGGGACAAGGAGAACATTCATACTTAGTGCAGGTAGTGCCATGGTTGGGATTCGAACCAACGACTCTAGTGCTGCTAGGTGAAATGCTAACCACTATGTTGCTATTTTTAAAGTTTTTCCTATAAATTATAGATGGTCTTTGACCTTACTTTCTCATTCTAATATGTTAACAGGGGTTATGTTCTCTGATTGTTGTAACATTTTGCCCAGTGAGCAGAAAGAGTATTAGCAGTCAGGAATGAGAAACAATTTTCATATTCCAATAAAGATGTTCTCTGGTTTTACATATGAGAATTATTCAATAAAAACTCTGAAAACATGCAAAAAGTTTGTTTTATATATGAGTAGCTATTTTTATGGACAGGCACTAGATGTAAAGATCTTTCACACTGGATGTTGGGAAGATGTCTCTCTGGTGATATACCCTGGGAAGAAATTAGAGATAGAACACTTTCTGGAGCAGGATATATGAGTTCTACTGGATTGAGCTGTGGGGTGAAGGCTGGTCCATGCAATGGGGCTGAATTTCACATACCACCACTCATGAGCAGACTAAGTGATATAGGACACAATATGAATAAATAAAAAGGCAAACATGAATCCAATTTACTTGGAGCTGAAAAAAACTCAACCGTAGTGAGAGGGTTACCGATTTGTCTGTTAGGGCGGCATACCTCCAGAGCAAAATAGTCACTAAAGAGAAAACTTTGAGGGAAAGAGCAAATACATGTACCAAGAAAGCAATCAGGAGGATCAGCCACGCTATACCATAGATGAAAATATAATTAGCTTTATTGATGTATCAATAATAGGTTAAAAAATCCACTAAATGTAGGCAATGATATTGATGTGGAATTATTCCCCAACATACCCAAAAGTGAAAAACACACATAAAAATTTGACAACGTTGTCACAATATGGCGCCAGAACTAAGGGCCCCACGCATATCCACACATGCATACTCAGCTAAAAGCCCAGCCGCCGCAGTTGTACGAATCATCTTCATTGTACGTCGGCACGTACACAGTGATTTGCGGGCGCGCGCTCACTGGCCAACGGGTGAGCCAATCAGTGGGTGGGGCGGACTCGATGTCCGCCAGCCACCCACAATCATTCCCCGCAGTGACACAACGGGGATCTGCCTGTGTAAACAAGGCAAATCTCCATTCTGGCAGGGGAGATCATACAGATCGTGTCTTTCTGCTACAGTATGCAGGAAGATGGATCTGTGTGTTTTTTCAGCCACAATGAAGCAGTACAGAATGAACATGTAGCAAATATGCAGTAGCTGTTATCCAAAATTGTCTGCAGACGAAGAAGACAACCTCTATCCTCTATTCAGGCCTGACCCGATCTCCTGCTCTCCAGGATTGAGTCTGAAAGAGTGACTCCTCCCCAGGGCGAGAACTGAGCTCCAGTAGTAATCGGCGTGCGGTCCTAGCAGTAGGACGTACGGCTCCTGGAGCCAGACAGGCAGGGCTCTCCACCCCCAGCCTCTCTCCTCGCTCCCCCCCCCTGTCACACTGCTCTGCTCCCCCCTGTCCTCTGCTTGTCGGCCGTCCTCTGCAGACTTACCACGCAGCTCCCCCTGGATTAACCTGACGTCCCCTGGCTCTCTCCTTCTCCCCCTGTCCAGGAAGCCTGCAGGTAAGCCCCGGTTTCCAGGGCCATCCACCAGCACCGTTGGCGGCCGTCCTTTTCAGGACAAGCCGCCGCAAATAGCTCCTCCTTACCCCACAGTAACTCTGTCACTCGGGACATCCCCCCACCACCTCCCCGCCTCAATCGCCTGCCTTCTCTGGCTCCTCTCCAGACATCCGCGCCGGCCTGTGTGGGGCCGCGGCAGCCGCGATCTAGGAAAGACCGCGTCTTCGCCCGCGGCCTAGCGGAGCGCCGCTTCCCTCTCCCGGGTATCTCCTCCAATCCGCCTGAAATCTCCCCTCCCACACCCCAGAAGGATACCTGGCTCTCCGGATCACCCATCCTGCCTTCTCTGGCTCCTCTCCAGACATCCGCGCCGGCCTGTGTGGGGCCGCGGCAGCCGCGATCTAGGAAAGACCGCGTCTTCGCCCGCGGCCTAGCGGAGCGCCGCTTCCCTCTCCCGGGTATCTCCTCCAATCCGCCTGAAATCTCCCCTCCCACACCCCAGAAGGATACCTGGCTCTCCGGATCACCCATCCAGTCTCCCCTGGCAGCACGGATCTCCACAGACAGCCCCAGCCTGGATCCTGCTGCCTGACCAGCAGCCATCTTGCTACACCCAGCAACAAGGGCACCCCCCATCCCCAGCTTGCTACACCCAGCAACAAGGGCACCCCTCATCCCCAGCTTGCTACACCCAGCAACAAGGGCACCCCTCATCCCCGCTTGCTACACCTAGCAACAAGGGCACCCATCATCCCCATCTTGCTACACCTAGCAACAAGGGCACCCCTCACCCCCACTCCCCCCCTTCTTAAATCACAACCAAAAACTTGATCCAGGGCTCGGCCCGATCGCCTCTTTAGGGGTCAGGAAGGAATTTTTTTCCCTGCCGTAGCATATTGGCAGAGCGCGGCCAAGGGTTTTTTTGCGTTCCTCTGGACCAAGTCAGGAGAGAAGATTAAGTTAATCTTCCCTCCATCACCCAAACCCCCCCTCCCCCCGGCGCTGGTGACCATGGTTAATCTGCAATATTCTGCAGAAACCATTTGGGGCCTGAGGCATTTTGCCGCAAGACAACCAGCCATCACCAAAAAAGCCCTAAGAACTGAACGATTATTGAGAATCGATCAACGATCGACTGTCAAAAACTTCAGCCATTTACCCCAGCCTAAACACATATTATGTGCTCTGATCAACACAAGATCGGCAGTAAAACACTGACTAGAAATCCACGATTTCATTCGACAATATGATTTAGACTGCCTCTTTATTACAGAGAGCTGGCTCACAGCCGACTGTAACACCATTCTGGGAGAACTGGTGCCTGAAAACTACCGTATTTTAACAGAAAACAGAATAGGGCAAAGAGGAGGAGGCCTGGCAGTGATCCACAAGAATCACCTTGCGATCACTAAACCGGTCCTTCAAAACCCTCTTCCATTCATGGAAACCCTTACTCTGCAACTACAAACAAGTTCCCAGCAGACCGTTCGCATTCTTCTCTGCTATAGACCACCCGGCCCAAAAACTCAGCTTACTTCATCATTGACGGAGTTTATCTCCACTTACACCCTCAACAGCAAACACCTTTTGCTGCTCGGGGATTTCAACCTCTGGGCCAATTCCCCACAAGACCCCGTTGCCGATGCCTGCATTGACCACCTGGAAGGATTAGGGCTACAGCAATTAGTATGTGGGCCCACTCATACCTCAGGTCACACGCTTGATCTCATTTTCAGACAAGGTCTGGAAATAAACATTTTGGAAAATGAACCGTTGCCATGGACAGATCACCATGCAATTAAATTCATAATCTCCAAAATCCCCCCTTAACAAAAACATCAAAACCAGTGACAACACACTGGACTAGATGTCAGAAGAAGCTCCATTCGGAACTCTTCAAAACCACATTAAGGGAAAAAATAAAAACAATTCAACCCCCTCAAACGACCTTAGAAACACTAGACGCCATAAACACTGCCCTATTACAGTCAGCTGACTTAATAGCGCCGAAACGTAAAACCTGCATCCGGAAACACACTTCCAGATGGTATAACAACCAGATGACGTCCCTGAAGCAAGAGCGCAGAAGGGCGGAAGCCGCCTGGAAAAGAAGCTCCTCAGAAGAAAACCTCGCCATCTACAAAGCAACAACAAGAAAATACCACAAAGAAATCTTCATAGCCAAGAAAAACTATTTTTCCAAGGCTATCAACAGCGCCCTAAACCGCCCCCGCGAACTCTTCAAGATGGTCACTCAGACCATGAATCCCGTCTGTCTTGAACCCCCCAATTTAGATACCCAGGAGTTTTGCAGTGAATTGTCGGATTACTTCATTAATAAAATTGAGGGAATCCGGGAAAGCATTCAGCAGAACAATAGCCCCCGAAACCCCCCCCCCCCGTAATTACCCTCATAACACCCATAGAAATTCACCACAAGCAGGAAAGTTCACCCTAAAACCCATCTCCATCGACACCACTAAAAATATCATCGGCTCTCTGCGAAACAGCACAGCGCCAATGGATATCATCCCCACCAAACTGCTGATGGAATGCGCCGACATCCTGGCGCCTCCTATCACGCAGCTCATAAACCAGTCTTTCAAGGAGGGCTCAGTGCCCTCCCAGTTGAAAGAAGGCATAATCCAACCCATCTTGAAGAAACCCACCCTAGACCCCAAGGACCCACTTCACCGCCGTCCCATAACAGGCCTAAACGTTCTCTCCAAGGTAATGGAAAAAGTAGTGGTACAACAGTTGCAACAGCATCTAGATACCCACAATCTACTTGATCCATTTCAATCGGGTTTCCGTCCCGGATACGGGACGGAAACAGCATTGCTCAAAATATGGGACGACGCTCTCGAGGCCGCAGACGAAGGAGAATCTTGTCTTCTGGTTCTGCTGGACCTAAGCGCAGCCTTCGACACTGTAGACCACAAACTATTACTGACTCGGCTAGCTGATGTAGCCAAAGTCGCAGAAGGTGATTTATCTTGGTTCTCCTCTTTTTTGGAAAACCGATCACAAATAGTGAAATTGGGACCTTACACTTCTGAGAAACGCACATTATCGTGCGGAGTCCCTCAAGGATCGCCTCTATCGCCGGTGTTGTTCAACATCTATCTTCGTCCTCTTTTTGAAATTATTAGTAGCCAAAAACTACTTTATCACTCCTATGCAGACGACACGCAACTGTATTTCCGTATTTGTAACAAAAAGGATCATCATCTCAATCTAGAGACATGCCTCTCTTTGATAGAGAACTGGATGACAAAGAGTTATCTTAAACTCAACGGCGCGAAAACAGAACTTCTCCTGTTTCACGCCAAGCGTCTGAATCAACCTGCAACAACTTGGATACCGCCGCCCATTCTGGGCAAAATCATCACCCCTAGCGCCAAAGTCAAAAGTCTTGGGGTCATCTTCGACTCTCACATGACAATGGACGCACAAATAGGGTCAGTAGTCAGCGGATCTCACCATCTGCTGTGCCTACTACGCAGACTTATTCCATTTATTCCTAAAGAAGACATAGCGGCCGTGGTGGGAGCGATTGTAAACTCCAGACTGGATTATGCAAACGCCCTTTACCTCGGACTCCCAAAGTACCAAATCGCTCGTCTACAAGTCGTTCAAAATACGGCCGCCAGACTAGTGACTGGGAAAAAACCATGGGAATCAATCTCACCTTCACTGAGATCCCTTCATTGGTTGCCAGTAAAAGACAGAATTGCTTTTAAAGCACTCTGTCTAATGCATAGATGTTTCTATGGGAACGCTCCCCATTATCTGTGCGAAAAAATAAAAGCTCACAACTCCAATCGCGTTCTGCGATCCGCCAACCAAAATCTGCTTCAGATACCGAAAGCCAATTACAAGTCCAAAGGAGAAAGAAGATTCGCGGTCCAGGGTCCCAGACTATGGAATGCTTTACCAACCAGCATTCGGTTGGAGGAAAACCATTTAGAATTCAGGAGAAAGATCAAAACTCATCTCTTTTGATATCAAAGGAGACAGGAACAACAAGCGCCCAGAGGCGATTTGGTTCGCATGTGCTGCGCTATATAAGTTATTCATTCATTCATTCAGAAGTGAAAATACACTTTAAATAAACATTTCAGGAATTACTTTATTAATAAATATGTACTGCTTTACAATTGGTAAGCACAATAAGTTGCCTGCCACTGCATGGGCTTCTCTTTTATTTTGATGACAGTTTTGCCAATCATCGGGAGTACAGCAATTGCTCCTGGTGCTCTGACTGGAGAGATGCAGCTGCTGTGTGCCTGCCCACTCCACCCCTACACGCTCCATTCACAGAAGGCTTTGTATTTTGTGAATGAGTTCACATAACGCCAAACAATCCTTGATTGGGTAAGAGTGGCTACACATGACTCTGAGCCTTCTGTATTAGGCCGCGTACACACAGCCGGTCCATCGGATGAGAACGTTTAGAAGGACCGTTTTCATCGGTTAACCGATGAAGCAGACTGATGGTCTGATGTGCCTACACACCATCAGTTAAAAAACATATCGAGTCCAACGCGGTACAGCGCTGAACTAAATTATTGGTAAAATGATCAAGAGTAAATGAATTAATATATAATGATGTATGATACCAAACAACAGTGAAAATCGAAAGTGAAATAAATATGTAAATAATGTATGATGTATGATGACAAACAACCGTGAAGGTAGAAGTTAAAAAGTGAGAAAGTCCATAAATAGTGATTCAGTTCATATTATGTTGTGATTCATATCATGATAGAGGTTGAATACAGGAATAAATCTTCTTCCACCAAGGAACCACCCAGTGAGTGAGATGTAGTCTCCTTACCGCAGATAAATTACCGGCATTACAGCAGTCTGAGTAGACACAGGGATAATTAAAGTCTTCCCAAACAGACTTGCTTCAAAGTATACAGGTTTTGACTCCAAACAACTTTCTCCAAAGAGTAATAAGGTGCTTCATATACTCATGAAATTAGAAACAAAGAAGGGGGAACCCATAGCGTGATACTGTTTTGAAATGGGGTTTAATGGGCTATACAAAGTGCACTTACAGTTAAATTGAAAAACATGTGATGACGTTCCACTGCGAGGCCACAACACTTTTGCGTACTAACCATCGATTTTGACCTATCGGTTAGGCGTCCATCGGTTGAATTTTAAAGCAAGTTCTAAATTTTTGGACCGAAGGATAACTGACCGATGGGGCCCACACACGGTCGGTTTGGACCGATGAAACTGAACTTCAGTCCGTTTTCATCGGTTTTGTCCGATCGTGTGTACAGGGCCTCAGAGATTTATCAATAGCTGTACTCTCAATGCTCAATAAAACTGTCAATTTTAAACAAAAGAGATACGTTCATGAGGTGGCATACACCTTTTTGGACTCAACTCAAATTGTAAACCAGCATATTCTAAATAGTAAAATAATTCCTGGAGTTCTTTTTTTAAAGCATTTGTTACCCTAACAAAACAAAAAAAAAATTAATCCTGTTCCTAAAAAACCTGACTGATCCTGCCTGGTTCTGCCCTCCCCCAGGAACACCGATCGGTCACCTCCCCCAGTCAGTCCCCTCCCCCCACAGTTAGAATCACTCCCTAGGTAACACATTTAACCCCTTGTACGCTCCCTAGTGTTAACCCCTTCCCTGCCAGTGACATTTATACAGTAATCAGTGCATATTTATAGCATTGATCGCTGTATAATTGTCAATGGTCCCAAAATAGTGTCAAAAGTGTCCGATATGTCCGCAACAATGTCCTGACAAAAATTTGCAGATCAACGCCATTACTAGTAAAAACAAAAGAATAATAATAAAAATGCCATAAATCAATATTTGTATTTTGTAGGCTCTATAACTTTTGCGCAAACCAATCAATATACACTTAATGCATATTTACCGATGAAAGCTAAAAATTGGCCTGCGCAGGAAAGGGGTGAAAATGCCCTGTATTGAAGTGGTTAAGGACTTTACATATAATTATACTAGGAAATGTGTTCCCTGTGCAATTAAGTTTTATCCCACTTGAACAGCTCTGATTCCATCTTGACATAAGACTTACTCGAAATATGGGTTTGACTCTCCAGCTCACCCCTGAATTCCTAATCTCTCACAATATAAAAAGTGTTGTTGTTGTTGAAACACTGCTCATAGCAGTCCTGTGGTCTGAGAAATGACCTGAATTGCCTCAGTTTGTACACAACCTTGTGGAACTTTCCTTTTCGTCCACTGGGACCAGTCTGAACAAAAGTGCCAAAATGATCAATTGCAAACAAGCTAGCCTGGTTTTCAACTACATCCAGCAAAAGCTATTTATTGCTCCACCATATGAGAGAACTATGCAAAATAATTGTTCCTCTTCCAGTTCCATAAGGACAAGATGATGGTCTGGCCAAGATCTGGAAACTTTCTGTCAGACAGCGCTGGTCTACACAAAAGCGCCCATTCTGACAACATGAGACATATGCTACAAACAGATCTTTCTGATTACAAACACAGGAGGTGGTGTCATAGAAACTTTTACAATAAGTGGTTACAGACTGATACATAATAGACACCATAATGCGCACAGATAAAATTGCAGCTTTGTTATGAGGAAAAAAAAATCATTTGGGAATAAGCTTCTCGCATCTTGTGTCCTGGGAACAATAAAACCTAATTTCTTTACATACATAGTAAATAGATGTGTTTTATAGTATTTCTGTTAGGTGTATGCTATGAATATAAGGGAAATAAACTACTACCTGACCCCGACTTTCTGCCATGTATAGACCTCGAACATTCCTGAAACCTGTTTTAAGGGGATGGTCATGCCTTGCAAAGTTTAGCTATCTGTTTGATCTGATGAAGAGTTAGTCATCCTGTGTTTTTGGATAGATGTCAGGTGAGCACAAGTTGTCTATTAAAATCTTAGCTTTTAATAGCATGTGTATTGTAAAATAACCAAACAGATAGATATTAAAACCAGTTGAATAAAGTAATCAAAATACATGCTTAAACTAAATATATGCTCCTTTCAATATTGCTGCCAAGTGAATGAAGTGGGAATTTAATTCCAAAAAATGGTACCGTTCCAACGGGTGTGCAGACTATATTTTTAATCTATATCTGTTTAGTTTATGCAATGTGTATACAAAAATGGTTTACAACCAATAAACCCAGTAATGGTACATGCATTCAAATCTGACACAGCTGAGATTCACTAGGCTGTGGCTGTGAAAATTTAAAACAGACCTTTACCTAAGCATTAAAGTGGACCTTACATCAAAATTGTTCACTTATCTTAAAGCCCCCCACTCTCCCATGTAAAACTGCTGATTGAAAGCATAAAGCATCAGAAGAAATATGTAAAAGATACTTACCTTACTCTCCAACTTTGTGTTGCTGACATCATTAGACCTCACCGATAAATCTTGGGAAAGCTAAGGCCTTGTACACACGACCGGACATGTCCGCTGAAACTGGTCCGCCGACCAGTTTCAGAGGACAGATCCGATCGTGTGTACAGGCTAGCGGACAGATATCCAGCGGACAAAAGTTTCTTAGCATGCTGAGAAACTTTTCCGCTGGAGAGCTGTCCGTCGGACATGTCCACTGGTTAGTACGTCTAACCAGCGGACCGAAATCCTGCGCATGCGTCGAATTGATTCGACGCATGCGTGAAAGCATTGAACTCGTGCGATAGAGAACGTCTGTGTCGTCTACGTCACCACATTCTCTGTCCGCTGGGATTTCGGTTTGATGGTGTGTACAACCATCAGACCGAAATCTCCGAGCGGACATGTCCGCTGAAAACGGTCCGCGGACCGTTTTCATCGGACATGTCCCCTCGTGTGTACAGGGCCTAAGGGTCCTCCTAAATCTTGTAAAATTCAGGAGTGCATTTTAGTGAGATTTGGCATTCTGAGAATTCCCAGGTTCCTATGAGAAGGCCCAGTGACATCACTCTAGAATAGATGAGCCTGTCTGGAAGCTTGGTGTAAGGTAAATACTTTCAACGTTTTTCTTCCGATGTTTCACGAATTTCATGTTTTCAAAAAATATTTGAGAGGGTTGGAAGGTAAACAGACCTTGATGCAAAATTGGTTTCAACTTCAACCGGCTGGAGTGGGGAGATATTAATTAAATAAGAAATAATTATTTTTCCTGCAATTTCAGGCTACTGCTGTGCTCCTGTGTTTATTATTTCCCCTTCTGAAGGGCAAGATCGTAGTTCAGACTGTCTCATCTTCTCTTTTGGAAAGATCATGTGACCAAATACCTAGTTTTTTTTATTATATTTTCACAACTGGAGGGAGCCTAGTGCAGCATTTTCATCAGAAATGGTATGCGATTGTACATCCCATTAACACCCATAATAAAATAAACACACAACAAGGATTGTGGAAAAGTTTTGTCTGCGGTCCCTTTGTTGGGTTTAAAACAATTTTAATTATGAAATGGACTTTAACCTTTAATGCCAAACAGAACCGCTGTTAATTAATAACAGACCAACATGCTAAGTCACTAATATCGCATACACACCACCATTTTTCATGACCAAAAAAATGAAATTTTTTAAATTGGTCGTGAAAAACGGTCGTGTGTAGACTCCAGAGCATTTTTTGCGGCGAGAAAAATGGCCATTAAAAATTAAGAACCTGCTCTATTTTTTCTTGTCGTTTTTCTCATGTGTGGGTATTTTTTGTCTTTAGAGACTGCAGACAAACTATGTTAGTGAGATTAGATGATCAGCAGGAACCATGATTTATTTAATGAGCAAGTATGGCTGCCCACATGTACTTAAAATCTGCAAACTACACCAAAAAGGAAGGTGTAACTATAAAAGAAATTGGAAAATCACTTAATCACGTATGGACACCCACGAATTTAGCCTCTGAGTTGGTATTTTACCATGCAGCAGAATAGTACCTTAAAAGCAGGTAAAATAATTCATAAGTATGGGGATTCTTATCTTTTCACCCATCTTTTCTACCTTGTCCATTCGTCTTTACTACTGCCCTTGGAGAGTAAAAGATTGTCCCTCCCTAATCACAACCCTGCAGGGACTCTAGAGGCAATTCTTTTTGGCTCATATGCTGCCCTTAGCTATCTACCATTTAGGTTCACACTCCAACCCTGTGGTAACCCGCTCAATAGGTTGAACTACGGTACCCCTATACTTGCTCTCTGTATAATCCTACCCTTCCCCACTTTAGACAGATACCAGATCCTCACATCTGAGCAGCCTGGGGTATAATGAACATTAAATGTTCATTAAAAAAAAAAAACATGTCTTACTTACCTGCTCTATGCAGTGGTTTTGCACAGCGCAACCCTGATCCTCCTCTTTTTAGGTCCCCCACTGGCTCTTCTGGCTCCTACTCTTCAAAGAGTGCCCCCCAATAGCAAGGAGCTTGCTCTGGGGGCACTGCTGCATACTCACTCTGTCCCCTTCTCTATAAGTCCATAAGACACACAGAGCCATGGCTCAGCCTCGCCCCCCACTTTCTCCTCATTGGTTTACTGGCTGTGATTAACAGTAGCATGAGCCAATGGCTCCCACTGCTGTCTCAGTTAATGAGGAGTGAGAGACCCAGGGGAAGTCCAGCTCTCATGCACATCACTAGATCAAGAGGGAGCTCAGGTGAGTATTAGGGGGGGTGGGGGTGCTGCATACAGAAGGTTTTTTTACCTTCATGCATGAAGGTAAAAAAACTTTGAGCCTTTAAAACCACTTTAAAGTAACTTACCATTTACCTAATTTGATGTTTTTTAGATTCTTGCAGCTTCAACATGCTGCTTCTGTACAATTTTCTGAGCTGAATTTTTTTTTCTGGTTTATTGCTGTGTTTTCGCAATATATGCTGGTTAACTTCCAGATGAGATTGCTGTATCTTTGCCTGTATCTTCTTTTTTTTTTTTTCTATTTATCCAAACTCTTTTATTGATATTAAAGGTCAGGACAGAGAAAAAAAACACATGACATATCACGCATATAGAATATACAATCTTGCATAGATATACAAATCACAGAGGAGAAATAGTCACAAAATCCAAATCAATTTGTCATGTAGCAATACATGCATACAAAACAGTGCAAAATGGATCCACTGAGCAGGTAAGTAAAATGAGTGATACCCAGTGATCAACATCTCAGGGATTACTGAATATTCCCTAACAAAAAACTTGCCTTTAAACAGTTTCCTTTAGGCAGATTAAGCGTAAAGCAAAATACCAGTGGGGTCACCAATAGTAGCATTCACAGCTGTAGTAGCCTATATATCATGTATCTTATTGAATTGTATAGCTGATGTATGCTTCTTTGTTTGTATGCAGCATTACATTTAATAACGTTTTTATTTGTCAGAAAAAAAAAGAAATGCAAAAAGTAATATAGTACAATAGCTAAATGCAGTGCTTTGCCTAGAGATCTTCATCAAAGCCAACCTATTGTTTGCCTATGAAAGGCAAAGCAATGGATGCCGTTTAAAGGCAGCTTTGATAGTAGTCCATATTCACCTTCTCTTCACTCCCTTACCACTCCATTTAATAATTAAAAGGGAAAAACCTTCCTGGTTCTTTTGTTCGTTTGAGAAAATGTAACTGACTCTTCTTCCTCCCATTGGATGCTCAGAAAACAAAGCACTGTCAAATAGGGGCGAGATCTCAGCCCTATGTATGCTCCAAATTGAGACTTATGAATGAAAAATGTGACTTGATTCCTTCATCCACATACTCGAGGTGGATGGGGGAATCCACCCTGCTAAGCATTTGTACTCTGTACAACCACAGTACTCATGCATGGATCAATTTGCAGGGACTGGCCAAATTTCGATCTATGAATGGGCAGCTTTAGAACTTTTTTTTCACTCCCCACAGCCAAAAAAGCTGAAGAGAGGTAAGAGATATCACATAAACATGCAAATTTTTCTCTTGATCTTTATCTCTTTGGCCAGAAGTGGCTTGTGTGTGTAAGAAAGGCAAAATGGCAGCCCCCAATGGGAGAATAACTGGGATTCTTAGGACAGGATCTGAGGACAGGCTGGAACAGAGTTTTGTTATCATTATTTATGCACTACTGAGTTATATAAAAGCTTGGAAGTTCATATTTGTCAAAATGGTTTCTGTAAACATCAGAAAGGTAAGGCTGGCTTTAACTGACCACCATGGAGCCCAGAAAATTCACCAGCTTCACTTATCACTGTCACTACTAACCAGTACATTAAAGTAAAGCGCAAGTGCAAGCTTAATAAACAGGCCCCACGTTCTCTTTTTATTGCAGTGAAATTTGACAAAGTGATGGTTTTTAGGTCAGACTTACAATGTTAAGGAACCATCACTGAAGTGAGAGTTGAAGATTGGTCATATAGTACATGAAGAGTTAACACATGTTACATTTTTTACAGAACTCCACAAATACACAAACTTCATTTTGACGGTTATAATCTCCCCAGACTTTATATATATTTTATTCCCCAAGTTGATGTTCATTGAGTCGCTGCATCTTGTTTCTGCTTTATGCTAAGTTAAAGAGTTGGTTTATTAGTGTAAATGACTACGTCCTTTGAATTACCTCATCAGTAAGATTAATTTATTTCCCTTTAATTAGGTCCCTGTGGCTAAAACTGGCTGGTAGCATTTGCATGTCCTGTATGGAAAGTGGAGCTTGGAGACTTTGTACAGGCTTCAGTCACATTTATGTGTCCACAGAAGCAGCATCAAACCGACACGTAGGCAAGCAATAATTAATGGCGTTGAATTATTCAAACACAAATTCCTTTTGAAATAAGATGAATATCGGCACCTTTTAATGATACTGTGATATGGATAAAAAGTCGCTGTATTTATTAAAAGTAGGTGGCCACGAAAGAATTGTTCCTTTTTTCATTAACTTAGTTGAGGTCTGAGATTTGGACAACATTCTCCTTCAAATTGCAGTGATCTTCCTTTAGAACAATTTCACTCAGCATTCATTGTGTTTATGTTCTGCTCCAGAAATCTAGTGAAATCTTTTTTTGATTTGCAACAAGAAAAAGAAAGCAATTCTGCATTAAAGAAATATTAATATTATGAAATCTCTGACATTAAGACTTTCTATAAAGCACTAACCTGGAGCAAGCATGCGTATTAGAAAGTGAAAAGGAAGCCCCGTACTCACGGTCGGACCTTTGTCCGACCAAAATCACATCGGAATTCCGACGAAATTCCATCAGAGTAAAATAGAACATGTTCTTTACCTAAACTTCAACGGAATTCCTCGGAATTTCCGATGGAAATAATCCGATGGAGCATACACACGGTTGGAATTTCCGATGGAAAAAGTCCATCAGACTTTTTCCATCGGAAATTCCGATCGTGTGTATGGGGCATTACTTTTGATGTGCATACTAGTTGCAGGTTAGTGCCTCAGCATGTTTCAACCTATTAGAACATCCAGACAACTAGCATTTTAAGGATTTATTTATATTTTTTTTGCAATAGCATTCTCTATATTCTCTCAGTACACTTTTCATTTAACCACTTAAGCCCCAAGCCTGTTTTTCAGATTCGGCGTTTACAAGACTAAAACAGTTTTTTTTGCTAGAAAATTCTTAAAACCCCCAAACATTATATATATATTTTTTCTAACACCCTAGAGAATAAAATTACGGTCATCGCAATACTTTTTGTCACACTGTATTTGCGCAGCGGTCTTACAAGCACACTTTTTTTGGAAAAAAATCACTTTTTTGAATTAAAAAATAAGACAACAATAAATTTGGCCCAATTTTTTTATATATTGTGAAAGATAATGTTACGCCGAGTAAAATGATACCCAACATGTCACGCTTTAAAATTGCGCCCGCTCGTGGCATGGCGTCAAACTTTTACCCTTAAAAATCTCGATAGGCGACTTTTAAAAATTCTATAGGTTGCATTTTTTAAGCTACAGAGTAGGTCTAGGGCTAGAATTATTGCTCTCGCTCTAACGATCGCGGCGATACCTCACTTGTGTGGTTTGAACACCGTTTTCATATGCGGGCGCTACTTGCGTATGCGTTCGCTTCTGCGCGCGAGCTCGTCGGGACGGGGCGCTTTAAAAAAATGTTTTTGTTTTCTTATTTATTTTTATTGATTTTATAATTTTTTACACTGAATTAAAAAATGTATCACTTTTATTCCTATTACAAGGAATGTAAGCATCCCTTGTAATAGAAAAAAGCATGACAGGTCCTCTTAAATATGAGATCTGGGGTCAAAAAGACCTCAGATCTCATATTTAGACTTTTTAAAAAAAAAAAAATATGGAAATTTTGTCATTTAAAAAAATGACAACAAAAAAATTGTCTCTTTAAGATGCTGGGCGGGACTGACGTTTTGACGTCACTTCCGCCCAGCAAAGCTATGAGGACGGGTGGGGGCCATCTTGACCTCAGTCAAGTCCTCACTGATCAGGCAGCAGCACCCGATCTACTCCGCCGTTACCGACGGCTCCGGTAAGCGGCGGAGGGCACGGAAGAGCGGCGGGAGGGGGGGCGATAACCCGCCGCGGAGACCGCCGTTATCGTTTACACGCCCGCCCACAGAAGAGATGCTGCCATTACCGAGATATCCATCTTTAAAAAGAGGCCGTATATATACAGTGGGCGGGCGTTAACCAGTTAAAGTGGTTCTAAAGCCTAAACATTTTTACATTAAAGTAGAAGTCCAGCCTAAGCTCCTTTAGCCGGGCTTCTCCTATGGGTCAAAGGAGTGCAATTAGTTTTGCACTCCTGTGACCCGTTTTCAGCAGAGAATGGACTGAAGTTCGCTCTCTGCTGACGCCATAGGAATCAGTCCAGGCACAGCGTCATCGCAACAATAGAAGTCGGGATCCGCCAGGTGCCTGGACTGACACCCATCTCAAGCTCTCAGCTAACCGCGGAGAGCCTGAGACAGCCGATCCCCGCCCCTCTACAGCTCAGCGCTCCAGTAAGCGTGGAGGAGCAGAGAGGAGAAATGCTGATTGACAGTCAGCAGCTCTCTACTCGGGGAGCTGTGAGAACCAAGCCATCGGCGATGTTCGATAGCTTGGTTCTCGGTGTAGAGGCACCGGGGGACAGATGCAGTATCGGACCGATACTGCATCCACCTAGGTAAGTATAATGGGGAAAACCCCCAAACCCATACTTCTCTTTTAGTGTACACCCTGCATTAAGGTAAAAAAAAATAGGTATAAGGCAGCATGAGCTATTGGCTCCCGCTGCTGTCAGTCAAATTCTGTGATGAGGGAGCGGGGGGTGGGGACTGAGTCGGACTGTCTGTGTCTATGGATGCAGGCAGCATGGCTCAGGATTGAGCCTGTAGGTGTTCCATGATAGGAAGATGATTCCTTTGGAGGCACTGTGAAGATGAGGAGCCAGGAGCATCAGCGAGGGACCCCAGAAGAAGAGGATTGGGGCCACTCAGTGCAATTCTACTGCACAGAGCAGATAAGCATAACGTTTGTTATTTAAAAAAAAAGTATATATTATATATATATACACACACAGTATTACACAAAAGTGAGTACACCCCTTACATTTTTTTAAATATTTTATTATATCTTTTCATGTGACAACACTGAAGAAATTACACTTTGCTACAATATAAAGTAGTGAGTGTACAGCTTGTATAACTGTGTAAATTAGTTGTCCCCTCAAAATAACTCAACACACATCCATTAATGTCTAAACATTTGACAACAAAAGTCAGTGCACGCCTAAGTGAAAATGTCCAAATTGGGCCTAAAGTGTCAATATTTTGTGTGGCCACCATTACTTTCCAGTGCTACCTTAATCTCTTTGGCATGGAATTCACCAGAACTTCACAGGTTGCCACTGGAGTCTTCTTCCACTCCTCTATGACGACATCACAAAGCTGGTGGATGTTAGAGACCTTGCGCTCCTCCACCTTCCAATTGAGGATGCCCCACAGATGCTCAATAGGGTTTAGGTCTGGAGACATGCTTGGTCAGTCCATTACCTTTACCCTCTTCTCCTTTAGCAAGATAGTGGTTGTCTTGGAGGTGTGTTTGGGGTCGTTATCATGTTGGAATACTGCCCTGCGGCCCAGTCTCTGAAGGGAGGGGATCAAGCTCTGCTTCAGTATGTCACAGTACATGTTGGCATTCATTGTTCCCTCTATAAACTGTAGCTCCCCAGTGCAGCCCCTGACCATGACACTCCCACCACCATGTTTGACTGTAGGCAAGACACACTTGTCTTTGTACTCCTCACCTGGTTGCCGCCACACACACTTGACACCATCTGAACCAAATATGGAAAAGAGGAATGAATGGGACTTTAAATGAGGGAACGCCATGTGTGGGGAATTTATACCATAAATATTTCAACCCCGGGGGAGACATCATGCCCGAACCCCCCTTTTTTCCTTGGCAAATACCGGACTGGTCTTGAGGTTGCACAGTAAGTCTCCCTACTGTTTCCACCTTTTTGGGGCATAGTCCCTGTACTTCCCCATTTTTAAGATATTATTATTTATTATTTACGCCCCACACATGGCGTTCCCTCATTTAAAGTCCGATTCATTCCTCTTTTCCATATACCTAATTAGGAATGGAGGGCGCCATGTGTTTTATTTCATTCAATGGTGCAACAGGTCACATTCATCCATTATGTGAACCAAATAGGTTTATCTTTGTCTCATCAGACCACAGGACATGGTTCCAATAATTCATGTACTTAGTCTGCTTGTCTTCAGCAAACTGTTTATGGGCTTTCTTGTGCATCATCTTTAAAAGAGGCTTCCTTCTGGGACGACAGCCATGCAGACCAATTTGATGCAGTGCAATGTCTGAACACTGACAGGCTGACCCTTCATCCCTTTAACTTCTGTAGCAATGCTGGCAGCACTCATATGTGTATTTCCCAAAGATAACCTCTGGATATGATGCTGAGCATGTGCACTTAACAGCTTTGGTCGACCGTGGCGAGGCCTGTTCTGAGTGGAACCTGTCCTGTTGAACCGCTTTATGGTCTTGGCCACCGTGCTGCAGCTCAGTTTCAGGGTATTGGCAATCTTCTTATAGCCTAGGCCATATTTATGTAGAGCAACAATTCTTTTTTTTAGATCCTCAGAGAGTTCTTTGCTATGAGGTGCCATGTTGAACTTCCAGTGACCAGTATGAGCGAGTCAGAGCGATAACACCAAATTTAACACACCTGCTCTCTATTCACACCTGGGACCTTGTAACGCTAACAAAACACATGACACCAGGGAGGGAAAATGGGAATTAGGCCCAATTTGGACATTTTCACTTATGAGTGTACTCACTTTTGTTGCCAGCGGTTTAGACATTAATGGCTGTGTGTTGGGTTATTTTGAAGGGACAGCAAATTTACACTGTTATACAAGCTGTACACTTACTTCTTTACATTGTAGTGTCATGGTTTCAGTGTTGTCACACAGTGTTGAAAAGATATAATAAAATATTTACAAAAATGTAAGGGGTGTACTCACTTTTGTAAAATACTGTGTATATATATATATATATATATATATATATATATATATATATATATATATATATATATATATATATATATATATATATATATATATATATATATATATATAGTGTGTGTATATATATATATATATATATATATATAAAGTAGTTATATACATACATGTCCGATCTTCATCTACATCCCCAGGGCGGTTCATATGAGAAACTCTCTCTCAGCTTTCCCCCACACTTCTACTGTCCCTAGAGCCCTTTACTTGTCATCATGTATGCCAACAGAATTCCTACCAAGATGCCAGCTGTAATTGAAGGCAAACATCCTTTATTAACATCAATTCCATCAATCTGTGTTCTTTGACTATTATTGTTATCGTCTTCATTATTAAGGAATTATATGCCGCCAACAGTTTACACAACTCATTACAAACTAAAGAAAGACAGTACAGTTACAATTCAATCTAAAAGAAAAGGAAGACCCTGCTTGTAAAAGCTTATATTCTAATGACGCGTACACATGACCGTTATTCATGACGAGAAAAATGCAATTTTTTCAATTGGTCATTAAAAACGACCGTGTGTGGGCTCCAGAGCATTTTTCTCTAAGTGAAAAATGGGTATTAAAAATTTAGAACATGCTCTATTTTTTTCGTCATTTTTCACATCGTGAAAAACAGTTGTGTGTAGGCTTTAACTACAGGGGGAAAAACGTGCATGCTCAGAAGCAGGTTATGAGAAGGGAAATTTGCATAATCAGCCCAAAGGGTGTCACCAATCGAATGGAACTTCTCCTTTATAGTGCCGTCGGTTGTCAGATTGTCAGTGGGGGGTGGCGGCCAGTGACATGGATGAGTCTAGCTGTGGCATTCATGATTGACTAAAGGGGGATAGCCTGTGTGAAAATATGCCAATGAGAAAGGAGGCAAGAGATAACCAGGAAATTAATTAGTAGCTTTGCTGTGTTCTTTGTTAAGAAAAGGACATTTTGGAAATACTATGGAGTCAGAGTCCAGGATTATACATAGTAAACTGAGTGTATGATTTTGACATTAATTGGATTTGCGCCCTGAAAGAGAGGCCAGATTTCAGTGTTACACCTAGCACCATGGCATGAGTATAGCAACTGATAGTTGTGCTATTGATCCCAATGGAAAAGGGGGAGAGACGGGTAAAGGGTTGAGATGAAGAATAGACAGAGAGATTTGGGTGTCTTTAGCATAGAGTTGGTATTAGAAGCCATGAGAGGTTTTTCACTGGCCCAGAGTAGGGGGTGTAGAAGGAAAATAGAAGTGGTCTGATTAAAAAGCTTTTAGACCCCTTTCACACTGAGCTGTCCATAGCGTTGGCGGTAAAACCCTGCTATTTTTACCGCTGACGCTATGGGCGGATTTGCGGCGCATTTCGGCCGATAGCGGGGCGTTTTTAACCCCCCGCTAGCGGCCGAGAAAGGGTTAAAACTACCCGTAAGGGGCTGAGAGGGGCCCATGTGCTGCCAGTCTGTGCCCCATCAGTAACGCCTGTCAGTGCCCATCAAAGTGCAAATCAGTGCCCATAAATGTGCCAAGCAGTGCCCATAAATGAGCCAATCAGTGCCCCATCATTAATGCCTGTCAGTGCTCTTCAGATGCCAATAAGTAATGCCTTTCTGTAGCTCCTCATCAGTGCTGCCTACCCAGTGCCATCTATTAGTGCCCATAAGTGCCGCCTATCTGTGTCCATCAGTGCATCTTATCAGTGCCCATTAGTGTCACCTATCAGTGCCCATCAGTGCTACCTATCAGTGCCTATCAGTGCTGCATTTCAATGTAGGCTTTCAGTGCCCATCAGTGCTGCATATCAGTGCTGCCTATCGATGTCCATTAGTTCTACATAATAGTGCCTCTGCATCAGTGCTCATCAGTGCCACCTTATCAGTGCCGCCTCATCAGTGCCCATTAGTGCAGCCTCACCAGTGCCTGTCAGTGAAGGGGAAAACAACATTTTATAACAAAAACAAAGAAAATATTTTTTTTTTTTTTTTTTTTTGTCTTTTTTAGTTTGTTTAGCAAAAAATAAAAACCCCAGAGGTGATCAAATACCACCAAAAGAAAGCTCTATTTGTGGGAAGAAAATTATAATAATGTAGTTTGGGTATAGTTTTGCCTGACCGCGCAATTGTCATTCAAAGTGCGACAGCACTGAAAGCTGAAAATTGTCCTGGTCAGGAAGGAGGAAAAATGCCTGGTATTGAAGTGGTTAAGTATTGATTGATGGTGAATGTTTAAAAGAGTGAAGGGTGTGCAATATGCCAGTGGAGAGAGAAAGATTGCAGATGTGAGTTAAGGATCACAGAAACAAGAGGGTGATAATAATAGTTTTGAGGGAATAGTTGTGAGGTACTCACCCCAATTAGTGAAACCAATTTGAGGAGGAATTAAAGGTAATTTTCTGGACAAAAGCATTATTTTCTTTTTTTTGTTTTATTTGGGCACAGAATTTTAAATCGTGTGGCCGCTGTTAGAACTGGTTTTTAAACTTATGACCTAATGCAATGCAAATTATCATGTTACCTATTTCCACAATGATGATTAGACAAATCGTTACATTTTATGTTTTCTTAAACATGACATGAAAGCAGGAAACGTTTGACAAACTTTAGAAGAAAGAAAAAGAAATGTTAATAAAGATTACGATTGGTTTCTTGGCTGCATGCCCAGTTATAAATATGATATATACCTTCTGTAGGCGGAATTATCAAAATCTAGAACAGTTTACAGCATAATTTAATAGATAAAAAGGTTAATCTGGGGGACGTTCCAAGTCTGTTTCTTGATATCAAGTAATGTTCCATACGAATTCTGTATGTTTTTCTATATTAAAAATTAAGTTCTAATGGCAGTGGTTGAAACTTATTATATGTGTGAACAAAGAAAAGAGGCACAGAAGAGTACATTTTTCATGAAGCAAATTAAGTTCCTATAATTTTTTCAAGATAACTTTTATCTGGTTCAGAGAGGTAATGAAAGGTACAATAAGGCTGAGTGCAGCTTAGTAACCCACATCAATCAGATATTAAATTCATCCAGCCAGGTCATTTCGGAAAGTTATGACTGGTTACTGTAGGTCAGTATACACATTCTGATTATTATTCCTGCAAATAATTATTTCTACAACGTAAAGGAAAGGCACACCCCTATCCTCCAGATCATTAACAATGCACATGCCCCCTGTAACGGAATGACCTGTGACACCCAGAGACTTTTGAAGGATGGGGGTACTCCTATCACTAATGACTCTTGGGTCTAGGGTCACTCTGTGCCTCTTTTGGGTATAGGGTGACTGATAAATGATAATTCATGTTTTGCAGGATATCTTGGAATATTACAAGTTGTTAAAGTCTGACTCCAAATGGAGTGTTTTCATTCAATGTGGGGACACATGCTTTTGAGGTGTTAATTGCGTCTGCTCCTAGACATTCCATTGTGTGATGCTAATACTGTTTTGTGTCCATTGTGCTAATTAGGTCTGCTCCTAAGACCTTTCATTATGTATGCTAATAACACTGTTTTGTGTGTGGAATGTACTTGTCAAGCTGTATGCGGAGACAGGCTGTCTGTATAATGACTAATAATTAACTCAACTGAATGTCATTGTCTAAGAGAAGGTGTATTGAAGCCCCCCCCATTTTGTGATGTGTGGGTGGAGTGTGTCTTTGTCCCTGTGATTAACTGTAACATGCTTGTACTGTATATAAGAAAGCTAATATACCATTAAAAGTATTCATTCATACATTTTGGAACCAGTAACAGAGCTTGCTTGAGTCTCGTTATTCTGGGAAATAGAATGGATCGTGTCTGATGTCTGTCGGACTGTCGGATAAGCTGTCTTGGGTTGATGGAATGGAATATTGTAAACAGTGGTGACAGTTACACCCCATTTGTTATATCAATGGCCAGGAGAACAGGGAGGCAGAGATATGACTGTAGTTCTGAGGTCTATGAGACCTGCAGCACCTAAAACAGAGCTGGTGGGAGCCATATTTCCCCCAGCAGATTTGTCTAATGTAGAAGAAAGCCTGAATGATAGGGGTAGAGTGTGAAGCAAAAGAATGTATAAATAGGTGACCCATAGTATGTTTATTGTGCCTGGGGCAGGGCTTTCATATATTAACCCGGAAAAGTCCTCTATACTGTACAGTTGGTGTACAGAATGCTTAATAAATTCTTTCTTCTGTGATTGACTAGTTGATTTTTTCTAAAAGCCTGCACGAAGATAAATGTCAAATGTCAGTTATCCCTTGCACTAATACTTTTATTTTTTGATAGTATCTAAGGCCCATCCAATAATAAAAGAATGCAGACACTGCAGCGTTCTCATTACAATACCAAATGGGGCTTTTTATAAATGGTTTCACATAAGATTCACCCGTTTTCAAACTGAATCCTGTTAGAAAAATGCATGAATTTGGGGGTAAAGTATTGTAAATCTTGTGTAAAAACATTTATAAATAGACCCCTGAGACTGAACCCCAGACGACATCTATTGAGACGAAACGCATCGGGAAGGACTCCACTGCTGCCACAACCTACAAATTCAAAGCGCTCATTATCCTTTTAAATGTAATTGTTCCAGCTTCATTAAATACTGTTTACATTTTTACGGAATTATGCTATGTGGTCTTCCTTTCTGTTCTGCTCTCTTTAAATATCCAAGGCATATTGTTAAGAATTTGACATCATCCTTTGCTGAATCGCCCCTTCACGGAGATCATAATTCTGATGTCTTTGTGGTCCAACCACTGAAGAACTTGCCAGTCGCTGTTGCCTGTTACCATCTCACGGAAACCATCTGGAGTGACTCACGGAAACCATCCGGTAAGCCTTTATTGCATCCGGTGGCGGTTCACTTCACTTTCAATTATCTGTATTCACTATCTGGATATTAGTACGATGGATTGAGGATTTTATTCATCAATTTATTTTTCTCACAGCTTTTTGGGTTTAGTTATATGGTGAACAAAAAGAAAAAACTCTGCGCTAAACCCATTCACATGTGATGAAAAAATGAAAACAAATCCTTAAAAATAAGAAACCAGTAAAAAAATGAAAAAATATATGTGATTCAAAAATGAGGGATACTGCTGCCTAAAAAAGTTTAAATACTTAAACCTCAACAAGACATACATACAGAGAAAATAGGCGTGCAATCCAAGAATTTCAAGTGCAAAAAATGAATGAATGAATGAATAAGTGCATATACATCAATAAATATATGTATAAACATAAACCATTAAACGTGAAAAAAACGTGTGACAGAGCACACCAATAAATATATATATATATATATATATATATGTGTGTGTGTACCAATGTAAACCATATACAGTATGTGGGTGATAAACAACAACCCAGTGGAAAAAAGTCCCAAAAAACACCAATATATATTGATAGGAGGTCTGTCAGCAGGACATATCCAGAGATCAGTTCATTGATCGCTGCAACATTCAACACGATATCTGGGAGAAGCTTGAATCTTATTCTCAGCCAAAGAGATGTAAAATTACTGACCGAATATGTAGGACCCCGGTTTTAAGGAGGTTAATGGAGCGTGTGCATCAGCCTGCTGGCCCCGGTGTAGAATCACTCACTTCAGGGAGGGGTGCCTCTGTCTTGCAAGGAGAGGGAAGACCTTCACCTGTCTCTCCAGACCGAATCACACAGGAAGACGGTAATCAGACTCAGCTTAGATGTTACCAGATACCAAATTCTGAGAGTGTTGACTCAAAAGGAAAAATAAGGGAATAGAATCCTCATGGTGTAGTAAGTCCAAAAAATATTTATTTTTAAAGTCTAAACATTTTTACAACAAGTAACACTTCACTTCACTTAAAAAATATATCACAGCAGGTATTAATCCACAGCAATGAGCACATCAAGAAAAAAAGGAATAAAAAAACAGCGTAAAAAATTAAAAAACAGCCCAGGATCAAACCAAGGGAGCTGAATAATATTAGTATGATGGCGTTTAGGAATTGCTCCACTGACACGTTTCCCCAAAAATGGTTTCAACTGGGAACAGAGACTGCCTTCCCATGCCAACACATCATACTTAAATACTTCCTGAACGGTCGGGACACTGGAAGTGAGATTTTTCAGTCCCACCTCTGGGGTCACCAATTAGACATTAGACTACAAAACAAATTATTATATTAAAAGCTCTAATATCCTTCAGTATTACAGTTATGTATATGCGGTAGAGAGACCACCATCCTGGAAGAAACCTTCCGGATGGGAAAATATTATTCCCAATATAATCCCCATATAATAACACACATATATAGGACAGAAAAATTCAGCTAAATTAAAAAAATAGGGACTTATTAATATACCTGTATATATAAAAATATTGATTAAAATTATAAAATATAAATAAAAATATGAATTTTAAAAATATTTAAATGGACTGGTAATCAGAAGGAGTAGGTAGGAATTTTAAATTATTAACGAGAGAAGGACATATTTTAAGGCAGTCTCCGTTCCCAGTTGAAGCCATATTTGGGGAAACGCGTCAGGTGGAGAAATTCCTAAACGTCATCATACTCATATCATTCAGCTCCCTTGGTTCGATCCTGGGCTGTTTTTTAAATTTTTTACGCTGTTTTTTTATTCCTTTTTTCTTCATGTGCTCATTGCTGTGGATTAATACCTGCTGTGATATATTTTTTAAGTGAAGTGAAGTGTTACTTGTTGTGACCTTTTTTAGACTTTTAAAATAAATATTTTTTGGACTTACTACACCATGAGGATTCTATTCCCTTCTTTTTCCTTTTGAGTCAACACTCTCAGAATTTGGTATCTGGTAACATCTAAGCTGAGTCTGATTACCGTCTTCCTGTGTGATTCGGTCTGGAGAGACAGGTGAAGGTCTTCCCTCTCCTTGCAAGGCAGAGGCACCCCTCCCTGAAGTGGGTGATTCTACACCGGGGCCGGCAGGCTGATGCACACTCTCCATTGACCTCCTTAAAACCGGGGTCCTACATATTCGGTAAGAGTCAGTAATTTTACATCTCTTTGGCTGAGAATAAGATTCAAGCTTCTCCCAGATATCGTGTTGAATGTTGCAGCGATCAATGAACTGATCTCTGGATATGTCCTGCTGACAAACCTCCTATCAATATATATTGGTGTTTTTTGGGACTTTTTTTCACTGGGTTGTTGTTTATCACCCACATACAGTATATGGTTTACATTGGTACACACACATATATATATATATATATATATATATATATATATATATATATATATATATATATATATATATATATATATTGGTGTGCTCTGTCACACGTTTTTTTCACGTTTAATGGTTTATGTTTTTTACATATATTTATTGATGTATATGCACTTAATCATTCATTCATTCATTAATTTTTTGCACTTTAAATTCTTGGGTTGCGCGCCTAGTTATATGGTGGACTTTCAATGGTTCTTTGTATGGACTTTACAATCACAATTATTTGTTCATTTGTACTACAAATATTGTTTTCACGTTCACATTGAACATTTGTTTTTCAGGGTTTCACATTTATTTTGTTCATACAGTCTGATTGTCATTTAACATTTGACCTACACTTTCTATACATACAATTTTCTTGCTTATAGTTCTCATCTGTTTGCTGTGTTAGCTGCTAGTTGCATAGAGGCAGCACAGAGTTATTTTTTATCCCTGAGACTGAACAGCATGGTAATAATGAAGGTTATCAAGGTCCAATGAGTTGGATAGTGAGAGTGCAGGCTGAGGAGAGGTCTGTCCAAACCCAAAGCAATTTTAGTGGTGCTCTACCGCCTTGTATATGAGTGCTTTTCAGCCGCTAACGGGGCACTTTTAACCCCCGCTAGCGACTGAAGAAAGGGTTAGAAGTGCAAGTGCTTTGGCAGTGGTGCCCATTGATTTCAATGCCAGGGGCGGTAGAGGAGAGGTGTATACCCAGCTCCTGCACCGCCCCAAATATGCTGCTTCCGGGACTTTTTATAAAGTCTTGCAAGCGCACCGCCCTAGTGTGAATGCACTCAGGCTTTCACACTAGGGCTGCAGGGGAGCCGTTTTTCAGGTGCTTAACAGGTGATATTTTGATAGAAGGGGGGGGGGTTTTGAGACTTTAAATGAAATGCGTTTTTTAGCAGTATGCAATTATATATATATATATATATATATATATATATATATATATATATATATATATATATATGGAATTTAAAAAATGTTTCCATAATAGCCAGGCTCAAAGTTACCAAACAAAAAAAGAATAAACCAAATTACCGTCAAGCTGTATGCATTAAAAACAGAGGTTTAGTTGCATGCATTTGCAAATACCTGTGTAAGCTGCAGGCCCCGTCAGAGTGCCTTATCTATTGATTAGCACTCCTGTGCTCCTATTGAGGAGACCACATCAACCTGGGTCAACTAGTCAAAAAATGTCAATGCATAATTAACTGTCAGTGGTAGATCTGTGGAGGCACTTTATTCCACTCTTGAAACGCATCTCCATCCCTGGATAATGTTAGAAAAGGGGGGATAAGGTTGGGACTTTACATGAGGCATATGATAAAACTACCATAGGCCTCCATCCCTGTAAATGGATAGAAGGGGGAGGGGAGGTTTTGGGACTTTAAATGAGATGCGTTTTTAGCAGTATGCAATATATATAAATGGAATATAAAAAAAAATTCCATAATAGCCAGGCTCAGAGTTACTATTTGCAAATACCTGTGTAAGCTGCAGGCCCCGTCAGAGTGCCTTATCTATTGATTAGCACACCTTTGCTCCTATTGAGGAGACCACATCAACCTGGGTCAACTAGTCAAAAAATGTCAATGCATAATTAACTGTCAGTGGTAGATCTGTGGAGGCACTTTATTCCACTCTTGAAACGCATCTCCATCCCTGGATAATGTTAGAAAAGGGGGGATAAGGTTGGGACTTTACATGAGGCATATGATAAAACTACCATAGGCCTCCATCCCTGTAAATGGATAGAAGGGGGAGGGGAGGTTTTGGGACTTTAAATGAGATGCGTTTTTAGCAGTATGCAATATATATAAATGGAATATAAAAAAAAATTCCATAATAGCCAGGCTCAGAGTTACTATTTGCAAATACCTGTGTAAGCTGCAGGCCCCGTCAGAGTGCCTTATCTATTGATTAGCACACCTGTGCTCCTATTGAGGAGACTTTAAGGGCTCTTTCACACGTCCGTTCCGTTCGTCCGTTTTTTGGACGTCCGTTAACGGACCGCAATGCTTCCCTATGGGTTAACGTCCGTTAGCGGATGAGCATCCGCTAACGTCCGTTAGCATCCGTCTGCGTTAAGTTCCGTTTTTTTGGACGGAAGAAAACCCTATTTTTCTTCCGTCAAAAAAACGGAACGGACGAAAAACGGATGATCCGTTTACCATCCGATCCGCTAACGCCGCGTGCGGCGTTTGGTATGAATCCTGAAGGGGAAGTCCCCGCCGGATTTTAAATAAAAATCTGGCATGGGTTCCCCCCCTCGGGAGCATACCGGGCCCTTAGGTCTGGTATGGGTTGTAAGGAGACCCCCCCTACGCCGAAAAAATGGCGTAGGGGGTCCCCCTACAATCCATACCAGACCCGTATCCAAAGCACGCTACCCGGCCGGCCAGGAAAGGAGTGGGGACGAGCGAGCGTCCCCCCCCCCTCCTGAGCCGTACCGGGCTGCATGCCCTCAACATGGGGGGGGTTGGGTGCTCTGGGGCAGGGGGGGCGCACTGCGGCCCCCCCACCCCAGAGCACCCTGTCCCCATGTTGGCCGTTGGTTGTCGGGGTATGCGGGCGGGAGGCTTATCGGAATCTGGGAGCCCCCTTTAATAAGGGGGCCCCCAGATACCAGCCCCCCACCCTAAGTGAATGGATATGGGGTACATCGTACCCCTACCCATTCACCTGGAGGCAAAAAGTTAAAGTTAATAAACACGACACAAGGGTTTTTAAAATAATTTATTAGTCTGCTCCGGAGGCCCCCCCTGTCTTCTTTATTAGCTCTTTCACAAGGGGGGGCTTCTTCTTTGACGTCTTCGGGTGGGGGCCGCTCTTCTTCGCCGCCGCCTGGTTCTCTTCCACTGCCGGGGGGGTCGCTTTTATAAAAGCGCCCCCCCCCGGCGGGTTTCCTCCAATGTCTTCGGCGGGGGGTGGTGTGCTTCTTCTTCCGCTATCCGGCGGTCTTCTCCGCTCTCCGGGGGTCTTCTTCCATGTTTGCTGCTCTCCGCTGTTGACTTGGCACACCCCGGTTCTTCCTCCCGCTCTCCGGTGCCTTCTCCTTCAGCGCTGAACGTCTTCTTCTTCTTCTTCCGTGCTGTGACGTCGTCTTCTTCTCTTCTCCCGATGTTGACACGTCGCCTCTTCTCGCTGCAATGACGGGTGCGCGGCTTGCATCTTACTTATATAGGCCTCACAGTCCCATCATGCTCCGTACCTACCCATGTGATACCTACCCACGTGGGTAGGTACCGGAGCATGATGGGACTGTGAGGCCTATATAAGTAAGATGCAAGCCGCGCACCTGTCATTGCAGCGAGAAGAGGCGACGTGTCAACATCGGGAGAAGAGAAGAAGACGACGTCACAGCACGGAAGAAGAAGAAGACGTTCAGCGCTGAAGGAGAAGGCACCGGACAGCGGGAGGAAGAACCGGGGTGCGCCGAGTCAACAGCGGAGAGCAGCAAACATAGAAGAAGACCCCCGGAGAGCGGAGAAGACCGCCGGATAGCGGAAGAAGAAGCACACCACCCCCCGCTGAAGACGTCGGAGGAAACCCGCCGGGGGGGGCGCTTTTATAAAAGCGACCCCCCCCCCCGGCGGTGGAAGAGAACCAGACGGCGGCGAAGAAGAGCGGCCCCCACCCGAAGACGTCAAAGAAGAAGCCCCCCCTGGTGAAAGAGCTAATAAAGAAGACAGGGGGGGCCTCCGGAGCAGACTAATAAATTATTTTAAAAACCCTTGTGTCGTGTTTATTAACTTTAACTTTTTGCCTCCAGGTGAATGGGTAGGGGTACGATGTACCCCATATCCATTCACTTAGGGTGGGGGGCCGCTATCTGGGGGCTCCCAGGTTCCGATAAGCCTCCCGCCCGCATACCCCGACAACCAACGGCCAGGGTTGTCGGGAAGGGGCCCTGTCCTCATCAACATGGGGACAGGGTGCTCTGGGGTGGGGGGGCCGCAGTGCGCCCCCCCTGCCCCAGAGCACCCAACCCCCCCATGTTGAGGGCATGCAGCCCGGTACGGCTCAGGAGGGGGGGGGGCCCTCGCTCGTCCCCACTCCTTTCCTGGCCGGCCGGGTAGCGTGCTTTGGATACGGGTCTGGTATGGATTGTAGGGGGACCCCTACGCCGTTTTTTCGGCATAGGGGGGGGGGGGTATCCTTACAACCCATACCAGACCTAAGGGCCCGGTATGCTCCTGAGGGGGGAACCCATGCCGGATTTTTATTTAAAATCCGGCGGGGACTTTCCCCTCAGGATTAATACCAAATGCCGCACACGTGTAGAATTGGCGGGAATCCAAGTCGGATCTCCCGTCGCTTCTATGACGTGCTTGCTGGAATGTGCTTTTACTATTCCAGCGAGTGCGAGATGTCGGCACCCTGTCGCCGAGAATCAGCGCGATGCCGTCGTGCTAAAAACACATTCTCAGCGGCAGGCACTGTATGTAAAAAGCCCCCCAAAAAAAAAAAACGGATGGAAAAACTGATGAAAAACTGACAAAAAACGGATGAAAAACTGATGGAAAAACGGATCAACTGATGAAAAAAAAACTGATCTAAAAAACTGAACTGACGTGTGAAAGAGCCCTAAAATTCATAGTTAGGATTGCAGTACACAGAGTGCCTTGACGGGGCTTGCAGCTCACACAGGTATTTGCAAATGCATGCAACTAAACCTCTGGTTTTAATGCATACAGCTAGACAGGTTCATTTGGTTTATTCCTTTTTTGGTTGGTAACTTTGAGCCTGGCTATTATGGAAAAAAAATTTATATTCAATATATATATATTTAAATGCATACTGCTAAAAACGCATCTCATTTAAAGTCCCAACCCCCCCCCCCCTTCTATCCATTTACAGGGATGGAGGCCTATGGTAGTTTTATCATATGCCTCATGTAAAGTCCCAACCTTGTCCCCCCTTTAACAGGCGATATTTTTAGCTCAAAAGCACCTGAAAAATGCCCCAGTGTGAAAGGGGTCTATCTGTGCAGCAAAGGCAACAATTTCTATTCACAGCAGAAGTTTCTCATTATTCTCAAAAAATGTCATAACAGAGAGCAAGCACTTTCATCACAATCAATATCTCATTATCACTCCATTTTAAACCCATACTTTTCTACCCCAAACTCTTCATAGTTACTTACTGCCAGCGATTCTTGGATCAGTCAGAACATAGATATCTTTTGCCAGCTTCTTGTAAACAGACCTAAACTCTCTGATGCTACAAACATGAAAAGAGAAGGTTATTATCAACTGCAACTTACAGTATGCCAGAGACAGGTATCACAATTGTATAAAAAATGGGGCTTATGATAATGAAGCCTTTGTTACATTCCAATGCCAGGTTACCAAATGTCATCTGCATATTTATTAGACTGTTACTAAACTGCACAGCAGAAGTGTATTCCACATATTTAGGGTGCAATAATTTAGCCTGTCGCCAATATGTCCCCTTTGCTTGGGCTGCGATAATCCAAGCATGGTAATCAGCCATTTGGCATGAGACAGGAATGCTGAGAGCCAAGATCAATTCACACATGTTGCTCTTGACCACAAGGCTGTAGACATGCTGACTTTACAATCCAGTCAGGCTTATAGTTTCCTTTACTTTAATCATTATCTGATGTTTAGAGCTATTCCAGCTGCTTCACGTGGATGTAATTTAAAAGTCCGCACTTACAAGGAAGACAGGAAAATATTTCCTCTTAACTTCACATATTTAGATATAATTAGCTTCTAGTGAGGTATGGCATGCATTAAAATTCATTATTTACTGGATTAATTTGTCATATGGTTCACCCTGAATAAAATTATTACAGGTACAAGGAGTGGTGAAGTATAACCATAAAAGATTATATGGGGCTTAGAGGTAGAAGAAATTTGGTACAGTATTTGGACCCTTCTCCCACCCTCACGATTCCACAATGCTGATAGTATCGGGTGTACTCTTAGAATTGCTTCACCGCTCTGTGACTGCATGCTACAAAGAATCAATCATGACTGGGTTCATGCAGCAATTTGAATATAAGCCATCATTTTGTGAAGATGTACTTATGAAAGATTTATGTATCATTCCCTAATTATTTTGTCCGTATCTAACTCTTTACCTTGCCCTGTGAACTCTTCAGCCGCCTTCAAGCAAGCAGTGTCTGAGGTCAGCCATTTGACAGGGCAGGAATTGTCAGACTTCAGTTGACCTTATAGCCACAGACAGGGCCGGCCTTTGGGGTGTGCGAGCTGTGCGGCTGCACAGGGCGCCATGGGCAACAGGGGCGCCATGCGACCAGAGCCGTACTAAGTGGGGGGCGGGCCACACTGGGGTGCCACACACTGGGGGGTGCCCCCCCTCCGTAACTTAAGCGGTGACAGTACCGCCACCACTCCGTGACTTTAGGCAGCACCGCGGCAAATAAGAACTGCAGAGAGACTCCAGGCATAGGCAGATACTGCGATACAAAGGGGTGGGGGGAGCGGGATGACATCGCTGCACCATCCATCCCCCTCCTCTCACGGCCGCGGCTGAGCTGTCCTGATTAGCGGTATTCGGCACTTCTCACAGAACACCTGATGTCTCACAGGCACAGCCGAGTGAAGCCGCCTCCCCCTCCTCTCTGTTTATGTGTACAGAGGGGGAGGGAACCTTCTGTGCATGTGCTGCCGCACGCTGATCTGAGGTACTGAATGGGAGGAGTTTGCACTGAGGGGGTTTGTGTAATGTCAAGGGGTCCAGTGATGCAGGGTGCTGTGTGATGTAAAGGGGTCCAGAGGTGCAGGGTGCTGTGGAATGTAAAGGGGTCCAGAGGTGCAGGGGGATGTGTAATGTAAAGGGGTGCAGGGTGCTGTCTAATGTAAAGGGGTGCAAACTGTTAAAAATATTGCAAATATTTTTTCCTCTTTGTGTATGTTTAGGGGGCGAGGGGTGAAGTTGCGTGGGGGGGGTGCCACAGGATTAGCTCGCACAGGGCGCCTGAACACCTAAGGCCGGCCCTGTCCACAGACTCAAGTGGCGCCCTAGAAAAGGTAAAATAAGCTAAATAAGGAACTTTTATGTATAAAGTAGGCCTGCAGAATTATAATTTAAAAGTGAATATTTAGATTGTTGCTGAACTCCAGGTATTGGTTTTCTGCATATGCCATACCTGTGGGACTGCTGTGGAAGCAGAGAATTACTGTAGTAGTCACTGCTACTAAAGTGATCACCGTTGTCTTCTGGCTCTTGAGCAGCTGCCCTGCTGTATAGTAATCATAAGGGGTCTCTTACTCAGTACACACACCATACACTGAATGCCTTGCATTTTTCTCAATGGATGCAAGGCGTTTGCTGATTGGCTGAGGTATAGAGGCAGGGTGGTGATGTCACAATATTCACTTCATTCCCTCAGAATGAAAGGAAAGCATTCTGTAAATGGCACCCTGGTCGAGTGAGTAAACCTTGTGGTTACTATACAGCAGAACATCCGCCCAGCACAGGACCTGGAAGACAACCACTATGACTATAATAGTGGCGTTTACTATAGTGATTCTCCACTTCAACAGTGGTCCCACAAAAATGCATATGCACCGTTACATTGGTCCAAGTTGGACCAATGTAAATTATGAAATAAAATCCACACCTGGAGTTTAACTTTAAATTTAGTAATGAATGCTTCTGTTTCATTAATTATGATCAGGTCAAATTTGTATAACCAAACCAACCATCTTCACAATATTCACAGGGGTGGCTTTTGGGAAACTGGTTATTAATCAAGAAGTATTTTTCAGTTTTATCTATTATTTCCTCTCAGAGCAAGGGATGCCTGGCTTTATACACCCATGACTTCCTTCTCAATAGCATTAAAGTGGTTGTAAATGTAAAGGTTTCTCTGCATTAAAGGGGTTGTAAACCCTTGCTGTTTTTCACCTTAATGCATTCTATGCATTAAGGCAAAAAACCTCCTGTGCTGCAGCAGCGCCCCGAGCCCCCCTTATACTTACCTGAGCCCCGTAATTTCCACGACAAGAGCAAGCAAACCAGCTCTGGCCAGTGTCTAGTGTCCTGATTGGATAGATTGATAGCAGCACAGCTATTGGCTCCCGCTCCTGTCAATCAAATCCAATGATGCGTGGGCGGGGCAGAGTCCTGCTTTCTGTCTGAATAGACGCAGAAGCAGGACATGAAGGCTTGCCCACACACGTGTCCACGAAGGAGAGCACTTCTCCGATGAGGCACTCGAAAAGAGGAGGAGCCAGTAGTGCAGCTGAGGGACCCCAGAAGAGGAGGATCGGGCCACACTGTGCAGTTGGGGGTAAGTTTGACATGTTTGTTATTTAAAAAGAAATTAACCTTTACAACCACTTTAACGTACAAAAAAAAACTTCTGTGCCCAGCAGATCCCCCTCCCTCCCAGACCCCCCTTCCCTTTATACTTATATAAGCCCGATCTCGATCTAGTGCTGTGCCCGAGAGCAGCTGCTTTCTCTGCTCTCTCTTTCATCATTGGACTTCAAGGCAGCATCAGGAGTCATTGGCACCCGCTGCTTTCAATCACAGCCTGTGGGGAGAGAGCAGGGGGCAGGACAATGGATACACACAGCTGAGGATTGAGCCTGCACAAGTGCCCCCATGGCAAGCAGTTTGCCATGGGTGCACTTGGCAGGATGGTGGAGCCAGGAGTGGCAGCAGGGACCCCAGAAGAGGAGGATCAGGGCTGCTCTGTGCAAAACCTTTGCATAGAGCAGGTAATTACGACATGTTTGTCATTTCAAAAAACAAATAGGTTTACAATCTCTTTAACACCATATTTGAAAAAGCTGAATATGCATGTTAATGGAATGTTTGTTCATTGAGCAGACTATTTGGTGGCCAGCTTGTCTGACTTTATTTAGCTGCCTTTACACACCAGGGACAGAAATGTTACTGTTATCTGCCCACCTAGCTCCTCGAAAGCTATAAAAATAACACATACAGACCAATATCACTTCTTGTTTGTGTGTGAAAGATAACAAGATGATTTTTCATGTCCCTTTAATACACTCATTAAATGCGGGCTGAAGATTTGCTGCTCTGCACGAGTGGCTTACCCCTTGTACTAGAAAGGTAGTAAAACCTGTATCCTGCATCATGAGAATTTTTTCATTTTCATTATTTAGAGCATCAGAAAGGGAAAGGATAAATCTGCAGGTAAACTAGACTTCTCTTTTCAATTCAAATCACATTTGACATTTGTTTTTTCACTGTAAAAAAAATAGAACTGCGATTGCTTTCTTTTCTGGTATTGTAGCGCCAACTTAGAAGTCATCTACTCAATATCCTGTGCCTGACCCCTGGGAATGTTATATACATCTCCACAGGAGAGACCTCGAGATCACCCCATAGTGTGCCCAAAGGTGGCTGAGAGATATTAGGCAAAATATGGAACCATGTGGATCTCATTTTGTACGGATTTAAAAATAAACATATTCCGTTACGACTCTGTAATGCCAGAAGCCGTTGGACAATAACGCTAAAAGGCAGCAAGGAAAAAAAAAAAGTCTGATTTACACGGGGGACCGCAAGTTTTAGAAATGCATATGGCTTTGAGCTGCTAAGCCTGTAGCTAGAACTCTCTAATTTGTAGTGGCAAAATAACTACATCTCCACATGTTGTTGCTGGTTGCTACTTGACTCGATAATTCACACCACATGAATGCCGTAATAAAGGATCTCCCAAATGAAAATAGTCCTTATTTGTCTTCATTAAAATCTGTCCCACTGCTCATTTTTCAGCGTTAAAATAATAAAGAGACGGCTCTTGCAATCACTGGTAACAATGGAGGCAGTGATGTGCAATTTTTTTTTTTTTTGGTAGCAGATGCAAAAGAAATGTGCAAGACCTTGAGTAATAGTTCAAACTAGCCTGTTTTGAACATCTGAACCGTACAGGATAACCAGCATCCTATCAGGAAGGATGAACAATGCAGCCGTGACACTTTAAATTTCCTTCTCTGATCAGTGATGGTTAGCATGCGCAGATGGACCAGTAGTGACCATATGAACAACTTGCGCTAATGTGATGCTCTTTTTATCCTAGAACACTGCAGCATATTGATTTACCACTCTGATAGAGGTGCATATACAATATCTTACATAGATCCACTGCATATAGGTGGTGGAACTAGTTAAAGTGTTTGTTTGTGTGAAATCCCTGATGTTCCTGCCAATTCTTCTGCTTTCCTATTACAAACTGACCACACTAAGCAAGAGAACACTGTGGTCAGTTATCTAGCTATGCTGAGAACTCACATTGCTCTCCTCCACTGATCAGACTTGTCCTGACACGCCTTCCTTTCACAGTCTTTCACTGTGAAGCTCAGTGTAATGCTGTTTCTCCTCCCCCAGCTCTTATGCAGTTGAGAACTGATGGAATTTAAATACTTAAAGTGGGAGTTCACCTGAAAAACAATTTTTAACATTAGATTGCGGCTCATTTTGTGAAGGGGAATCGGGTGTTTTTTTTAAATCGAAGCAGTACTTATCGTTTTAGAGATAGATCTTCTCCGCCGCTTCCGGGTATGGTCTTCGTGACTGGGTGTTCCTATTTGATTGACAGGCTTTCGACAGGCTTCCGACGGTCGCATACATCGCGTCACGAGTAGCCGAAAGAAGCCGAACGTCGGTGCGGCTCTATACGGCGCCTGCGCACCGACGTTCGGCTACTTTCGGAAAATCGTGACGCGATGTATGCGACCATCGGAAGCCTGTCAATCAAACAATAGAAATGCCCATACCCGGAAGCGGCGGAGAAGATCGCTCTCTAAAACGGTAAGTACTGCTTTAATTTTAAAAAAAAACACCCGATTCCCCTAGACAAAATGAGCATCAATCTAATGTTAAAAATTAAGTTTTTGGGTGAACCTCCACTTTAATAGGGGGAAAAAGGTATTTATAAAAAAAATTATATCTACACAGAAATGTTTTCCCTTTCATTTCTATTTTAAACTGAATGAGTTGTTTTACAAGGTGATCATTTACCTATATTTTTTTACTTTAAAGTGGGCAACTTTTACCTTTCAGTAACGTTTGTTTTTTTTATCCTGGTTATGTCTGAGAATACTGGTACAGGGTGCTTGGCTAGAGGATATAGTCTGAGGCCCACGTCATATATTATTTAAAAAAAAAAAGGAATATTTCCAATAATGGCTATAGTCATTTTTGGAAATTTAATTATATTACCTGTTTTGTGAGTACTTTTACTTGCAAGACAGACAAAGAATTTCCAGATTCAAAAACAGCAGTTCAAAGCATAGTTATCTGATTCAGAGTGAAACCCTTTAATGTTGGTGATATTTCAGCAACAGTTCTACTGAAACAGTGGAAACAGCTGAGGAGCAAGTTTCATCCTTTGTGCAACACTACAGTAAAGGCACCTTGAATACTTTACACAGAGGGTATCATTGTGGAGATTGGGTTATAGAAAGTAGTTTAAAACTATAATTGATAATAGGGAAAGGGATATGTTTACTTGAAATGGTATGTGTTTCTCAGTACCTTGGTAACCACATCTTAAAGTGGAGGTTCCATCAAAAAAACAATTTTGCTTTAAACTGTAGCTTACGACTAAAAAAGAAAAAAAAAAAGATTTTTTTTTTACTCATCTGGAAATGCCTGTTGCTATGAGGTCCCACGAAATCTGCCTTTGAAACCACCTAGGATTCTGACATCATCTCCCTCTAATGCTCCTGGGAAATGTGTGTCTGTAGGCTTCACAATGCCCACAAGCAAAATGACAACGGTGTAGATATAGTTTTATAAACTATCTTTTTTGAATATCTATGTGGATCGGCGGCGGATTGTAAAATAGTAACTGACCAGATTTATATTATAAAAACGCAGGATGAAAGGACATACATTTAAAAAATGCTAATTGTGGTTGGAACTCCGCTTTAAGATGCCTATAGACATTCAACCAAGCTAATGTTTACTCACCTATTGCAGGAATACTTTGCCTGAGCATTCTTAAGTAGAGGTCTTACTTAATGATATCAGCCAAATGATTAGACAACAGAGATGAACAATTTGGCACTTACTGTCAGGATAACTAACAGTACAGATTGGTTGGTAAAACAAGTGTAGCAAGGTGCTTGGCTAAGAATAAGAGCCAGTTCACACTGGGGCGGCACGACTTCGGGGGCGACTCAGCCAGTCGTCCTGAAGACGACTTCAGAGGCGATTAGCAAAATAACTTCTGTATAGAAGTCAATGCAAATCGCCCCGAGTCGCCCCTGAAGTCGCTCCTATTAGAACAGTTCTGGTGAATAGAATTAGACGCGACTTGACAGGTGGCTGAGTCACCTGACGAGACGCCCCAGTGTGAACCGGCTCTTAGGGAAACACTGGCTGCAGCTGCTCTATGTGGCTGCTTCCCTGTGGTGCTGAACTACGGTAGTTAACAGCTATATCAAGCAAGGGGGGAGCTGCTGAGCAGGAATGGTTCAATATACTGAGTCAGGCAGCACTGCACTGTGGGAACTCCAGAGGAGAGAGACTCTACTGTAAGTTCAAAAGTTTTTGAGCTGCATTTCCCAGATAGAGATTGCCAGGTGAAGGGGAAAGAGCTGCATTTTCTCACACTGTAGAGGACACAACTTCCTCTCACCATGAAGGAGCCCTGAGAGTGCGCATTGCTGTCCAGTGTGCACCACCACTGCTGCATAACAGGGGGCCTGAGCAGGATTCGGACAGCCGAGTCCAGGTGTGCTGACAGCCAGAATTACCTGGGTGCAGTTCAGAGAGTGGACTAATCGCATTTGTGTGTGACTGGATGTTGAGTTGCATTACCGATGGCACTAGTGAGCTGCTGCTATGGGGATTTACTATCTGCTACTAGAGGGACGTAGTCTTTTAGAAACTGACCATACAGCCATCAAATAGCCTCTTTGCTGCCTTCAGGCTTGGGACTCTTCTCATGTGCACTTGCACATGTCCAGTTTCATAGGGTGTGATAAAAGCACCTGACTGGCCATTTAACAGAGTATAAATCCAAATCATAGCAATATTTGCTGTAAACACCCTTTGCCTTCAAAACAGCATCAGCATCAATCCTTCTGGGTACACTTGCACACAGTTTTTGAAGGAACTTGGCGGGTAGGTTGTTCCAAACATCTTTTCTGGATGTAATCTGCCCCAAATACTTTTGTCTCTTCATGTAATCCCAGGCAGACTAAATGATATTGAGATTAGAGCACTTTGGGGGTCTTGCCATTACTTCCAAGATGCCTTCTTTTTCTTTACACTAAAGATAGTTCTTATGACATTGGCTGTATGTTTGGGATCATTGTCCTGCTGTAGAATACATTTGGGGCCAATCACATGCTTCCCTGATGGTATGGCAAGATGGATAAGTATCTGCCTTTATTTCTCAGCATTGAGGACACCATTGATCCTGACCAAATTTCCAATACCATTTGCAGAAATGCAGCCCTAAAGTTCCAATGAACCTCCATCATGCTTCACTGTTGTCTGCACACACTCATTAAGGTACCACTCTAGACCCTGTCGGTGAACAAACTGCCTCCTCCTACAGCCAAAGATTTCATATTTTTACTCATCAGCCCAGAGCATTTGCTGCCATTTTTTTCTGCACCCCAGTTCCTATGTTTTCATGCATAATTGAGTCGCTTAGCCTGGTTTCAACATCAGAGATGTGGCTTTTTTGGCTGCAGATCTTCCTTGAAGACAACATCTGCATAGACTTCTCCAGATAGTAGACTAGTGTACCTGGGTCCCACTGGTTTCCACCAGTTCTGTGCTGATGGCACTGCTGGACATATTCTGATGTCAAAGGGAAGTAAGCATAATGTCTTTTTCCTGCTGCATTAAAGCGGTGGTTCACCCTAATGAAACATTTTTTTTTATAGCATTAAATTAGGCATAGTAGCGCAAGCTACAGTATGCCTGTATTGATTTTTTTAGCCCGGTACTCACTGTGCAATCCTCTATAGAAGATTCCGACTCCCCGCGGGGAATGGGCGTTCCTATCAAGAGGGAGGATAATTGACGGCCGGCTATGGCACGTCACGCTTCTCCGGAAATAGCCGAAATAGGACTTGGCGCTTCACGGCGCCTGCGCAAAGTCTGTGCGCAGGCGCCGTATAGCGCAGTGAAGAGACGAGACCTGTTCCGGCTATCTTCGGGGAGCGTGACGTGCCATAGCCGGCTATCGCGCTACTATGCCTAATGTAATGCTCAAATGTTGTTAGTGTGGGTGAACCACCGCTTTAAGTTTCCTTGGCCGACCACTGTGTTTACGGTCCTCAACATTGCCCGTTTCCTTGTGCTTCTTCAAAAGATCTTAAAGCGGAGTTTCACCCAAAAGTGGAACTTCCGCTTAAACCGCTCCTCGCCCCCTTATCATGCCACATATGGCATGTCATTTTTTTTTGGGTGGAGACTGGGGGCTTCAGTAGGAGTGGGACTTCCAGTCTCACTTTCTCCTTCCGCCCAGGGACCGCTTAGGCGACTCGTCATATCGCCTTAGGCGGCCCCTCTCTGTAGGCATTTACCTGGGGCACGTGACAGGTCCCAGGCGATCGCCTGTCCACTCAGGAAGTGCAGTGCCGCTCGCGCATGCGCAGTGAGTTCCCGGCCGTGAAGCCGAAAGCTGTCGCGGCCTGGTGCCCACAGTTAGAATGGAGGCACTGGCGGGGAGGGGGGGAGATGAGCGAAGCTCCGGGCGGCCGCGTCGCTGGACAGTGGAACAGGTAAGTGTCTGTTTATTAAAAGCCAGCAGCTACACTTTTTGTAGCTGCTGACTTTTAATAAACATAAAGAGGCTGGAACTCCCCTTTAATCAAGTTGTTTCTAGGTAGAGTTTTCCATTGTAGTCAATTTTCATGTGCTCAAAAGTAATTTTCAATGCCTTAAAGTGATACTAAAGCTTCACATTTTTATTTTAAATAACAAACACGTCATACTTACCTCCACTGTGCAGTTCGTTTTGCACAGAGTGGCTCCGATCCTCGTCTTTTGGGGTCCCTCATGGCTGTCTCGGCTCCTCCCCGCTTCTGATAACCCCCTCTGGGAAGCACTTTTCCAAAGGGGTTACCTTGTGGGTTCACTACAGAGTCCTGTATTCGGCGTCCATAGCCGCCAACTATGGGACTCGGCCCCGCCCCCCGGCCCTCGCGTCATTGGAGTTGATTGACAGCAGCGCAAGCCAATGGCTGCGCTGCTATCAATCTATCCAATGAAGAGCCGAGAAGACTGGGCCGAGATCAAGCGCATTCTCGACGCAGGACTTTCGAGGGCTCAGGTAAGTAAACCGGGGGCTGGGGGGCCGGTAATCATCAGATGTTTTTTCATCTTAATGCATAGGATGCCTTAAGGTGGAAAAACATGAACCTTTACAACCCGTTTAAGAAAAGAAGGAGTGTGAAATAGCTCCACATCCCTAAGAAGTTGAGATATGAAAATGGTGTGTTTGGGTTTGGAGAATTCTGAAGGGAAATGTTGTTACTTTCATTTCCAGCTAAATGTGTCTGTGTGCGCCATTAACCACCTGCTATAGCCTAATAAAGTATTTTCTAATTCCTGATGACAGGTTTATTTTAGTCTTGCTACATTTTTTTTTTGTGATTTCATAATGATCCATTTTGCCGCTAGAGTTTAGTGCTCTGTTCTATTTACTTTTCCAAGAGTCTTCAGAGTTTTTGCCTGCCTTTAATGTTCCTATGTACATATGTCATGCTTCTGTTCTTGTTTTTTTTTTCCTTGCCTGCATCATCAACTTCCCCCTACTGCTGGATAATGAACACTGTAAGCATTAATCAGCCAAGACCTGCTGATGTATATTTTCAACCATGCTCTGAAGCACATGACCTTTTTCCGTCCCAAGGCTTCGTCTCTGCAGGGAACTTGTTCCTTGCTACTCTGCAGCTTCCTACCCTGGGACAGAGGAAAGCTTTTTGAACTACTAACACTGCGCTCTCCTATCCATGGGAAATACCTGGCAGTTGCTGATGTTTAGAAAAAATGTCATTGTTTCCACATCCAAATAATTTTCAGATGTTTGCAGAATCCCTGCAGATGCTGAGGTGATGTTTCTGGCATATTTTGTTACAATGAAAATAGCAGTTTTACTTTATTTTTTCTTTCAAACATATTAAGTCATAGGAGGTAAGGTAAGGCATGTTTCAGTAATAATAAGTGCTTGTTTTCATTTATGCGCAACCTTAATAGGGCTTCACTTTGGAATAATTTACCACTACTGGTTTGGGCTGGAGAAATTAATTTCAGAACCTTTGGACTTGATCAGTAACCCGTTGAAAAGAGCAATTATGATTGTAAAGATGCAGTGAGCCATTCCAATCAATCAAATGTATAACTAAACTATTTCAGTTTTAAATATTACCAACAACTGAGTAAACTGATTTGCGTTTAACTTTGTATAAGCCTGATCAAGTTATCTGAAATTGTTAAAGCAAATCCCATTTTTCTAATATTCCTAAATTCAGTGTGGTGGGAGACTCTGGGGGTGTCCCCATGGTTCCCTTCCACTTCCTCCTCCTGAGCATTGCTTGGTAACGCCCTGGCTGGCCAATGCGCGTAGCAGTGGACTCCGACGCGTAACGTCATCCCGCACACACCGACATCTCCCGGCGGTTCGGGAGACCAATTGACGGCATTAAAGAGTGCAGACAGCACCGCACATATTGAGGGCCACTCAACAGGGGAGGATTTAGCAATAATCATTTCCTATTTAAATGTGCAAGCCAGACACAGTAAGCACGGTCTCATCAGTCCACACAGGTTAGACTGAGGATAACATCCACAAGAGAAGGTAAGGTCTATAACACTTCCTGGGGCTGGTAAATAAAGGAACTTTTTACCTTTCTAATGCGGGCTTTGCCCTTTTTTTTTTTCGTCTCTATAAACACCCACCACATTACCTGTCTCTACACCTTTAGACTCCTCTGTAGAACTTTTGATTTCTATGCAAAGCAAGAGGATCTGCATTTTCTGCATAAAACAATAAATCCCTTGTGTAGTAAGCTAGAGACACGAATAGATCGGAGAAGTGGCCTTCTCATTGCAAAACTACACATATGGATGTACTTTAAACTTGCAATCAATCCTTGCAAGTACATGACATTTTCAGGGAAATTAAGTATTCATGATGGGTCCGGCCACCTTCATTGCATATCTAAATGAGGGATCCTTTGAAGTGAATATTTGAATAACAAAGAGGTTTGGGTCCCATTGTTTAGATTAACAAGCCAGTATCCTATGGAGTGTGGGATGAGGACGAGGACAGAGTGCAGGCCACCCACCGGTCATGGATAATGTTTGCAATGTCTGAGCAGAGGCCGGCACTGTGCCCCACCAGAGGCTCTCCTACCATGGCCAGTCCTGACCAAGCTGCCCTGCCTTCCCCCCTGCAGCCCCTGGCTGCCCCCTGCAGGAACCCAGAGTTGGATCAGCATACGCTGTTCAGCCCGACACACCCAGTGAGCAGAGAGTACCTGGAGCAGAGCTTCAGTCTGGGATGGGGGTCAGGAGGATGCAGGGAAGAGGGAGAGTGGAAGGGGGGCTGAGTTGCTGCACCATAGGCTTCTGGGTTGTACTTCTACTCCTGTGCCAAAAGTTACCAGTCAGCCCCAGGAGTACAGTATTGATCATGATTCATACACAATGCACCTGAGGGCAAGTCCACCAAATGTGAGCTATAATACCAAAGTTTGGGCAACTTTTGAAGCGGAATGCAAGATAAGAAGAAGATAAGACCTTAAAGGAACTTTCCAGCCACTGTACAATATGGGTGGCTATGGTATCTAAAAGGATTTAGTCTGTTTATTTCAAGATAAAACCTATATTTTCTCTTCCTCCTACATTGCAACCCAACCATGCTTCTTTCATACTGTACAGCCATTGTACAATATTTGTGGCCATTGTGTCTCTGAAAAAATAGACTCTAATGTTTGTTTCAAGACACAACCTGCCTCATTGCCCCCACTTACATTGCAGCTTAATGAAGCTGCTTATATACTGTTAAGCCATTGTACAATTTGTTTTAGCTATTGTCACTGGAATAATACACTCTAATGTTTATTTCAGGATCAAACTTACCATGTCTCCCCTTCTTACATTGTGGAGTAACCAAGCTGCTCACATACTGTCCCACAACTGTTCAACATTTGTGGTTATTCCTTGACCTTACCAAGCTGCTTACATAGTGTCCAGCCATTGAGGCTATTGTGTGACTATTATCTATTGAAAAAATAGACACTATAATGTTTGTTTACAGATACAACTGCCTCATTCTCCCTCTTACCTTGTGGCCTAAATAAACTGATTACATTCTGGCTGGAAACTGTAAAATGTGTTGTCTGTTGTCTTTGAAATAATACACTACATTTTTTGTTGCAGTAAAAACCTGCCTTGTCTCTCCTTGTTACATTTTGGCCTTACCAAGATGCTTACATACTGTCCAGCCACTGTACAATATATGTGGCTATTGTCCCTGAAATAATACATTTCAATGTTTGATTTGATTAAGTAGCCATTATAAAGTAGTAGAAAGTCATTGAAAGCAAATCCATAAAGAGCCAGCAATGTGAATGATCTCTATATTCTTGAACAGTCTGCAAAACTGTGCCTATATTTAAAAAAAGAAAAGATTTTAATACTGTGTATTTGCAAGATACCAATATTTGTGCGCAACTTCTTTGGCTCAGTTAGTGGGCTGCACATTACAGCTCTGGTACTGACTCTTATCTGGTGGCCCTGCACACACAGTGTTAGACAATGCATGGCATCCATAGCATCTACCTGCACCTGTCTATTCCTTTTACCTCAAGCATGATTTAGTGAGTAGATAGTACTAGTGACCACCAACATAGAGGTGATGGAACTAATTGAAGTAGATATCACCAAACAAGACAATAATACTTCTCTATATGTCTGACTTTGCATAAGCATCCTTAGAGAGATTTTCTCACTGTGATTTCATTTTCTGGCAAGCAATAAATGAATGATTATATATTATTATGAACAAGATTTGTAGAGATTTCTGCATTCTGCAGGGAGCTCAAAGATGGAAATATTGCCAATATAGTTGACTATTAGGTGGCAATATTGAAAAAATGCCCTGAGAGATATATATAAGCTAACATTGCTGTCCTCCTTTGGAAAATACTAGTTGATAGGCTGCTTTTAGCTTCATTACTTTGAGACATTGACCCAGAATGAGAATGTACAGTAGGTGTTTGTGATATTGTGCTTTTAGCACGACAGCGTCGCGCTGATACTCGGCGACAGGGTGCCGAGATCTCGCCGACATCTCACACTCACTGGAATAGTGACAGCACATCCCAGCAAGCGCGTCATAGAAGCGACGGGAGATCCGACTTGGATTCCCGCCAATTCTACACGTGTGCGGCGTTTGTTATGAATCCTGAGGGGGGAAGTCCCCGCCGGATTTTAAATAAAAATCCGGCATGGGTCCCCCCCTCAGGAGCATACCGGGCCCTTAGGTCTGTTATGGGTTGTAAGGAGAGCCCCCCTACGCCGAAAAAAACGGCGTAGGGGGTCCCCCTACAATCCATACCAGACCCGTATCCAAAGCACGCTACCCGGCCAGCCAGGAAGGGAGTGGGGACGAGCGAGCGCCCCCCCCCCCCCTCCTGAGCCGTACCAGGCTGCATGCCCTCAACATGGGGGGGTTGGGTGCTCTGGGGCAGGGGGGCGCACTGCGCCCCCCCCACCTCAGAGCACCCTGTCCCCATGTTGATGAGGACAGGGCCCCTTCCCGACAACCCTGGCCGTTGGTTGTCGGGGTATGCGGGCGGGAGGCTTATCGGAATCTGGGAGCCCCCTTTAATAAGGGGGCCCCCAGATACCGGCCCCCCCACCCTAAGTGAATGAGTATGGGGTACATCGTACCCCTACCCATTCACCTGCAAGAAAAGTGGTAAAAACACAAATAAACCACACAGTGTATTAAAATATTTTATTTTTCTGCTCCGGAGGCCGCCCCCTGTCTTCTTTATTAGCTCTTTTACCAGGGGGGGCTTCTTCTTTGACATCTTCGGGTGGGTGGGGGCCGCCGTCTGGTTCTCTTCCACCGCCGGGGGGGGGGTGGCTTTTAAAAAAGCCCCCACCCCCCCGGCGGGTTTCCTCCGGCGTCTTCGGCGGGGCTCTTCTTCTTCCACTATCCCGACGGGTCTTCTCAACTCTCCGGGGTTCTCCTTCTGTCTTCGCCGCTCTCCGTTGTTGACTCGGCGCACCCCGGTTCTTCGTCTCGCTGTCCGGTGTCTTCTTCCGTGCTGTACGTCTTCTCCTTCCGTGCTGTGATGAGTTCTTCTTCCGTGCTGTGACGTCATGTTCTTCACTTCTCTCCTTCTCCCGATGTTGACACGCCGGTCCTCCTCGCTGAAATGACGGATGCGCGCCTTGCATCGGACCTATATAGGCCTCACAGTCCCATCATGCTCTGTACCTACCCATGTGATACCTACCCACGTGGGTAGGTATCACATGGGTAGGTACAGAGCATGATGGGACTGTGAGGCCTATATAGGTCCGATGCAAGGCGCGCATCCGTCATTTCAGCGAGGAGGACCGGCGTGTCAACATCGGGAGAAGGAGAGAAGTGAAGAACATGACGTCACAGCACGGAAGAAGAACTCATCACAGCACGGAAGGAGAAGACGTACAGCACGGAAGAAGACACCGGACAGCGAGACGAAGAACCGGGGTGCACCGAGTCAACAACGGAGAGCGGCGAAGATAGAAGGAGAACCCCGGAGAGTTGAGAAGACCCGTCGGGATAGCGGAAGAAGAAGAGCCCCGCCGAAGACGCCGGAGGAAACCCGCCGGGGGGGGTGGGGGCTTTTTTAAAAGCCCCCCCCCCGGCGGTGGAAGAGAACCAGACGGCGGCCCCCACCCACCCGAAGACGTCAAAGAAGAAGCCCCCCCTGGTAAAAGAGCTAATAAAGAAGACAGGGGGCGGCCTCCGGAGCAGAAAAATAAAATATTTTAATACACTGTGTGGTTTATTTGTGTTTTTACCACTTTTCTTGCAGGTGAATGGGTAGGGGTACGATGTACCCCATACTCATTCACTTAGGGTGGGGGGGCCGGTATCTGGGGGCCCCCTTATTAAAGGGGGCTCCCAGATTCCGATAAGCCTCCCGCCCGCATACCCCGACAACCAACGGCCAGGGTTGTCGGGAAGGGGCCCTGTCCTCATCAACATGGGGACAGGGTGCTCTGAGGTGGGGGGGCCGCAGTGCGCCCCCCTGCCCCAGAGCACCCAACCCCCCCATGTTGAGGGCATGCAGCCTGGTACGGCTCAGGAGGGGGGGGGGGGCGCTCGCTCGTCCCCACTCCCTTCCTGGCTGGCCGGGTAGCGTGCTTTGGATATGGGTCTGGTATGGATTGTAGGGGGACCCCCTACGCCGTTTTTTTCGGCGTAGGGGGGCTCTCCTTACAACCCATAACAGACCTAAGGGCCCGGTATGCTCCTGAGGGGGGGACCCATGCCGGATTTTTATTTAAAATCCGGCGGGGACTTCCCCCTCAGGATTCATAACAAACGCCGCACACGTGTAGAATTGGCGGGAATCCAAGTCGGATCTCCCGTCGCTTCTATGACGGCTCTGTCTCCATCGCGGCAAGCCAGCTCGGCGCTGGCTCCCGCGATGGGGCTCGTAGGTGCTCAATCTCGCCGAGAAAGAGAGCGAGATTGACACAAAATCGGGTTCACCTACTGTAGATCCAAAAATGTTAGAGTAAAATCTGATCTCTTGATCTGCATGTGTCTTCAGGCTCAGTGACTTATAAAATACTGAAGCCACCTGGATCAGGATAGCAGGCAGATAGCTGGTATATTCTGAAGAATGCCAGCCATATCATTGCACCATTTTCCCAGAGAACATATTTCCTATTAGAATGCCATGTAAACCTTCAAATGACACCAAGATGCAGTGGCTGCATTCATTTTTTTTCTGGCTTTTTATGTTTATTTTCACCCGTTGATAATGCAATTACACATCTCATGTCCCTCTAATGTATCTATTGAAAGAGTTATGGTTGCCACCCAGGCTGACTTACTAATATGTCTGCCCATGTTCATCTCCATTACATTACAGAGATGTTGGGATTAGTGGCTTACAAAAGAATGATAATTTTGTTTTTGCTCCCAGTGCATTTAAAAGAAAGTGACAGGGACATTTTTGGTTGTTTCAACTGGTATTTAATGTACTTAGTGAAAATGTCCTAGCCTGAAAAAGAAAACGAATGCAGCCACCATATCTAAGAACTGGTAAAATATTACATTTTTGTTGTTAGGTTTATTTATGTGTTCATTTTTGTGAATGTTTGGTCTGTTATCAAGTGATGAAAGTAATTTGTCAACCCTTGACACAATTATAAAAAATCCTTACATAAATAAATTTGTGTGGGTTTGTTCAGACAGATTCTTCCGCCTCTTTAAATATTTTCTAAACATGATGAACCTATAACTACACATTTACAAGTATTTACATGCATATTAATAATATAATATTGTATTACTGCAATACAAGTAAACCTGTACATTCATTCATAGAATGTTCTGCTCCAGGCCTTGCCAGTGGAACATCCACAAGAGTAGAGTTTCTCAGTCTGCACAGCTGTCAATCTATAATTCTCAGACTTGTGACCTTTGTAACAAGCATGAAAGGAGTATTACAGTGGGTCAGAGGAGAAATGTTTGTAGCTGAACAGAGAAGGGTTACCTAATTAGATATATTCTCTTGCTCACTCTGGTAATCTGTCAACATATGTCTAAATGTCTCAAGGACAATGACAGAGCCTGCAGCTTCAACTTTATCTTAGTGGGTCCCTGAGGAAGAAAACATTATAACAGGAAAAGGACAAAAAACACATAAAATGCAAGGTAAGAGTGTGACAAAATTACACAAGGAACACTAGCTGCCCTCAAGGTTAGATTTGTCATGTCAGTGAAGAAATGTATAGTGTAAAGAAAGTGGAATCACAAAACAAATATACTGTATATATTGGCTCAATAATTATTGAAGCCAGAGACTGACAGGCAAATAGTGTTTTCAGAAGGAAATCAGCAATGGCAACCTCATATTTTTTCTTAAAATCTAATACTTACTGTTCAAACTTTAACTGGGATCTCTGGAGTGTGTGTATTCTGGTTAGAAAGGCAAGACACTGGAACTGGTTACTATCAAGGTCTGAACCCTAGACGCTAACATTGGTTTTCACCCCCAGCTTTGATTGAACTCTTGTGCTGGCTGTGCCTTTCTCTATACTTGTCCTGTGTCAGCTGTAAACCCTTGAAGAACACTGGCTAAACTGTAGGCACAAGAACACAAGACATGTGACATTTGAAGGTATTTGGCCTGATTCAACTTAAGTATTTTGTTTAGGAGCAGTAGCCCATAATATTAAAGCAGACCTTGCACCACCTGTGAGAAGAAAAATCCTGAAGTACTTTGAGAAATATCTACATATATTATGAAGAATAAACATACTACCAAGGCCACGGTTTCCAGCATTGTCCTCTTCTCAGCTGTGATTCTAGTAATGCAGGTATCCCTGCTGCCATTTTAGTTTTCCCATCATCAGGAGCTGACTTTCTTTTCTGGATTATTGGAACTGGCCCCCTGATGGTGGATTGCAAAATTGTGCATATGCATAGTCTTCTTCTTTCTCTCTCATAGCCACAGGAGTGAAATATCATGTGAATTCCATGTAAAATAAACTATTGTCTCCTGAGTGATGTGAATATTTTAGGAGACTGCAGATAGTGGATGTGCATATAACCGATAGGCTTGAAAATGTTATGAGAGAGGTGGCAACTACTGTATAAGACTACAAAAAAGGTATATAGCATTTATAAACTGAACTAATTTTTAGCATTTTGTAAGGGGGGAGGGATGAAAGTGTGGTGGATTAGGGAAAAAAATCCTATTTGATAAGTTGAGCTTATTCTTTTATTAGAACCACTAAAATGTTTCTCGGTTTATATTTCCATATTTCTTTTTATATATGCATATGTATGTATGAGAATGACCAAGACTGCTTATTTTCCTTGATAAGATTTATTAGATATTGTTTTAAAGTTATGAACCCAGCATTGAAAATATGAAGAAGCAGATATTACATTGTAAAAGTTACCATTTGAAATGGAGTAACAAAAGGACATTATTAAGGACTTTCTTAAGAGCAGATGTCATCCCCCCCCCCCCACTCTCCACTCCCAAGCACTCCTCCCTTCTAGATTCCTCAGTTGTGACAGGAAAAGCCTTCCCCTTCTTTTCACTGATCTCCTGAAAGCTTGTGTGACGCTTGGAAGGAAACGTGCAGAGCTGAATGAACTTTTTTACATTGGATGATGTGGGCAGCATGCCCAAACATGGACTTCCATCTCCTTGCTCCCATGACCCCTGCCATCGTCTGAAATCAAGATTTCTCCTGGACTTTAGCAATATGTGCCATGTGCTACAGAGTCACAGAGGGGGTGGGTGAGTGGGAGGGTAATAAGGAGCTGGAATGTATAATGTGAACCTATCAAATGTGCTTGTGTGTGTGATGTCATATTGTTTATAAAAGGACCAATAAATGGGTTTGGTCTCTCTGTTGGGATCGAAGCAGAGAGAGGTGAGATGTGAAATTTATTTTGTCTGTAGATTTGCACATATTTCACCATAGTAATTTGAATCAGACGGCAGAATGGGTAACCCTGATATTGTATCAGGAAATCAATTAATTAATGAGTCTCTATCAAAAGGACATGGAAGACTCTTATTTTTGATGAAAGGTATGCTTTAAGAATTATTATTATTATACAGGATTTATATAGCGCCTACAGTTTGCGCATCGCTTTACAACATTAGTGCAGACAGTACAATTACAATACAATTCAACACAGGGGGGAATCAGAGAGCCCTGCCCCTTAGAGCTTACAATCTAGGAGGGACGGTCAAGTGATACAAAAGGGTATTAGCTGTGGGGGATGAGCTGATGGAGAAAATAGAAGTGCAGTTGTTAGGTGGAGTCAGGATAGGCTTCTCTGAAGAGGAAAGTTTTCAGGGATCGCCTAAAAGTGGATACATTTGGAGACAGTCTGACAGATTGGGGTAGGGAATTCCAGAAAATGGATTAGGCTCGGGAAAAGCCTTGGAGGTGGATAATGGATATGGGAGGAGGTGATGAGGGAGCTAGAGAGCAGGAGGTCTTGGGAGGAATGAAGAGGACGATTAGGTTGGTATTTTGAGACTAGGCTAGTGATGTAGCTGGGGGCAGAATTAAAACTCTTTATTGATTATGGTCAAATGTGACCTAGAACTTCTGGAAATTTTAAAGAATAGCTTAATATAGTACAAGTAAAAAGTAATAAGAAAATCACACTAAATAATAAAATATCAACCTGGATTCATGGGTATGTGATGGATTTATGCATTTTGTCAACAGCTATGCATCAAAGAGCACTGGACTGTGCCATTCCCTACATTTATATTCTAGGTAAACTCAAAAACAAAAAATAAAGAGCCCTAGGCTCCTATAAGAGGACTAGGAATGAGCTTTATGTTCGAGTCAAACAATTTGGGGTGTTCGTGGCAAATTCGAAAAGCCGCGGAACACCCTTTTAAATGGGAGAAATCTAAAGTGCTCATTTTAAAGGTTAATATGCAAGTTATTGTCATAAAAAGTGTTTGTGGACCTGGGACATGTATCAATGCAAAAAAAGTTTTAAAAACTGCTTTTTTTTTCGGGCGCAGCAATTGTAATAATGCTTAAAGTGAAACAATAAAAGTGAAATATTCCTTTAAATTTCGTACCTGGGGGGTCTCTATAGTATACCTGTAAAGCAGCGCATGTTTCCCATGTTTATAACAGTCTCTGCACAAAATGGATTTTTAGGGGGAACCCCACTCCATTTTTTTTTTATTTGTCCCAGGGTTCCCCTTAATATCAATACCAGACCTGAAGGGCCTGGTAATGGAATTTAGGGGGAGCCCAACACATTTTTATTTTTTATTTATCAATGATTTTCAATGACTTTGATCTGTATTGCCGAGACCCGACAATTCATTATAGCCGCAAGTAGTTTTAAATTACTTTTTTTTCCTTTTAGAAATGTCATTTTGTGCAGAGACTGTTAGAAACACGGGAAACATGCACTACTTTACAGGCATACTGTAGACACCCCCAGGTACGAAATTTAAAGGAATATTTCACTTTTATTTTAGCACTTTTGATTTTTCATGTTCAGGTCATTGATTTTGTCATCCGCCGGCTCAGCGGGGATCTATGGAGCGATCCCCGCTGAGCTTACGGAGCACACGGAGGCGGATCATTACTGATCCGCCCCGTGTGAAAGGGGCCTTACTGTCTGAAGAATTAGTGTGCCACTATTGTTTACTGTAACAGAATTTTTGAGTAAATTCAATAAAATTGTCTCTGCTAAAAAAAAGCCATATCTGAAATCTAACTTTACCACCTCCATACAGGGCACTTATACGCCTTCCTGCCTGGACCAATTTTCAGCTTTCAGCGCTGTTGGTGGTATTTCTTTTGGTGGTATTTGATCACCTTTTTTTATTTTCATTTTCTGCTAAAAAAAAAAAAAAAATGACCGAAAATTTTGAAAAAATTAAGTTTTTTTTTGTTTGTTACAAAACATTGTAAATAAGTATGTTTTCTTCTTCACTGATGGGCACTGATGGTACTGCACTGACGGGCACTGATAAGGCGACACTGATGGGCACCGATGAGGTACCATTGATGGGCACTAATAATGGGCACTAATATGCGGCACTGATAGGCACTGATAGGCAGCATGGATGGGCACTGATAGGCGGCATGGATGGGCACGGATAGGTGAAATGGATGGGCACTGATAGGCGACATGGATGGGCACTGATAGGCGACATGGATGGGCACTGATAGGCGACATGGATGGGCACTGATAAGCAGCATGGATGGGCACTGATAGGCGGCACAAATGGGCACTGATAGGCGGCACGGATGGGCACTGATAGGCGGCATGGATGGGCATGGATAGGCGACACGGATGGACACTGATAGGTGGCATGGATGGGCACTGATAGGCGGCATGGATGAGCACTGATAGGCAGCATAGTTAGGCACTGATAGGCAGCATGGATGGGCACTGATAGGTGGCACGGATGGGCATGGATGGGCACTAATAGGTGGCATGGATGGGCATAGATGGGCACTGATAGGTGGCACTTATGTACTGTAATGTGCTGTACAAATGGATGTCAATCAGTGCCAAACAATAATGCCTGCCAATCAGTGATGCCCATTGTGGGCACTGATTGGCATCCATTGTGGGCACTGATTGGCATCCATTATTAATTTCTGATTGTCATCCCTGGTGGTTTAGGGTGGCATACCTGTGGTAGGCATCCCTGGTGGTCTAGTGGCATCCCTGGTGGTCCAGTGTAGGCATCCTCGGGGGGGCTGCGTTAATAATCAATCAGCACAAACCCCCATGTCAGAGGAGCAGCCGATCGGCCTTCCTCTACTCGTGTCTAACAGACGCGAGTGAGGAAAAGCCGATTACCGGCTTTTCCTGTTTACATCATGATCAGCCGTGATTGGACACGGCTGATCACGTGGTAAAGAGTCTCCGTCAGAGACTCTTTACCTAGATCGGTGACACCAACAATGATCGCCGCAATGCACGCCCCCGGGGGCGCGCAGCGGCTCAATATCCTGAAGACGTCATATGACGTCTGGTCAGGATATTGAAACCACTTTACCACCGTCATTTTGTAATAGGGCGGGCGGCAAGTGGTTAAAACAATGTTTGATTGTATACTACGGAGAAAAATATTTTATGAACAGCAATGTTGCACTGAAAATCATAGGAGTTTGTCTGACCAAATTCAATCCATAACAACTGTTTTCTAATTGGTTGGTTTAGATCACATCACATGATAACTTTTTGCACTATATCATTAATTAAATCCCCATGTTTTCTTTACTGATATGGAAGGGTTGATTCTGAAGCTCAGCAGTACATACACTATAGTGTTATGAGTATTGTTCTTTCCTTATGGTTGCAGCAGTCAATAATTTAAGAAGATTGTCTCTTGTGGCAGCCCAGACCTCCTGCCAGTAAAGGGGACCACCCAACTTCTCCAAGTTTATAACCAAATTTTCTTTAGATGGAATATATTGATGTTCTGTGGCCTCTCTTAGTTGGGTGACCCATGACATATTTTGTAACATAGCCCTCTGTTGCAAAAAGCGTGACTGCGCCAAATACAAGATCACACGATTCTCTTTGTTTTGCTGTTATACTTGGAAAAGGACTAAGTCTTGTACATACATTGTTCTCTCACCAAACCCAAAGAAAACAGCTGAAAAATGTCATTTTGGGCCTGCAGATTCCAGCATCAGGTTTCAATTTTGTTTTATTTTATCAAATTCAGACAGTTGTCTAATAAATTATATGGAAAATGAAACACCCATCATTGCAGTCTAATCAAAGGGAAAATAGTATCACATGGACCCTCTTTAAATACACAATTAGTGGTCAGCTATCCAAAGAGTGTTCCTAATTTGAAATAAGATTGTGATTGAAATTTGTGGTGTGATGATGTGTAGTTAGGAGCTATTTATGCCAAAGTTCTGACATAACGAGCACAAGAGGTGAGCAAACTAAAAAAAAAAAAGAAAAGAAAACTGCTTTCAATTTGCCAGTAGTCACACTAATCCAGTTTATGTTCGAAGCCTTTTATGTTTTGTTTGCTCATTTCTTCCATTTACAGTCCATAAAAATGCAATGCACTCTCAGTTTTAAAATGCCCTATCTCGTTTGCCAGCTTTTGCCATTATGTTTTCACACCAAGAATATTAGAATTGTACAAAAAAAAGATTAATTAAACCCACAAGTGCTTTTTTACCAATACTATTCCTTTATATTGGCTCTTGGAATTTACAAATTACAGTTTAGAAAATAGATGAAAGATTTAGCCTTGGGAAAAACTTTTTGATAGATACAGTATATCACAAAAGTGAGTACACCCCTCACATTTTTGAAAATATTTTATTATTACTTTTCATGTGACAACACTGAAGAAATTACACTTTGCTACAATGTAAAGTAGTGAGTGTACAGCTTGTATAACAGTGTAAATTTACTGTCCCCTCAAAATAACTCAACACACAGCCATTAATGTCTAAACAGCTGGCAACAAAAGTAAGTACACCCCTAAGTGAAAATATCTAAATTGGGTCCAAAGTGTCAATACTTTGTGTGGCCACTAGACATGTGCACACTGAAATATTTTGTATCGGGATTTCGTTTTCGTCCGAAAAATACATTTATTTAGTTACTCCCAAAATTCATTTTTATTTATTTTGTTTTTCGTTAGAATTTGCATTCGTCCGAAAATCCGAATGAATTAAGGTTGAATCTGCCATTGAATACTTATGGTGTCTGTCGAATGTTCAAAGAAGTTTCGACGGAGCAGCGAAACTGTAAGTCGAATCGTACATTTCCGGTCTAATGTTCCGCCTACAAGCTATAGAGAATTCTAATGTTGCATGACTTGTAATAATTATATTTATTAATTATTATTACTAGTCAACCAACATTAGAATTTTTCTATAGCCTGGGCTGAGCATTTGACCAGAAATGTACGATTGAGGCATCGTACAGTTTATCTGCTCTGTCGAATCTTCTTTGAACATTTGACAGACATCTTAAGCCTTTAATGACAGATTCGACGTGTGTATGTTTTTTCGATGCTTTGTCGAATCTTTGTCGTTCATGTTGAATTTTCAAGTTAGTTCTAGCTATTTTACTGCTCCTCCTCTTTGGTTACAATCAGCCAATAACATTCATCATCATCATTATTTTTATTTTACTTCCCCCACCCTATTCCAGCAGCAATCTTTTCTCTCCATGTTGAATCTTTTCTCTCTATAATGTTGAATCTTTTCTCTCTATAATATCGAATCTTTTCTCTCTATGTCGAATCTTTTCTCTCTATGTAGAATAACCTTGGACTAATAGAGTTAAGGTTGGGCACATTCGACCGACGAAAATGGAAATAAAGCATTTGTTTATGTCGGATCTTTCTGTTTTCGTATTCTGCACTTTCGTTTTCGTTTGTTAAAACAATAACGAAAATATGTGAAATTCGGACGAAAATGCATTCAGACGAAAACAAATGCACATGTCTAGTGGCCACCATTATTTTCCAGCACTGCTTTAACCCTCTTGGACATGGAGATCACCAGAGCTTCACAGGTTGCCACTGGAGTCCTCTTACACTCCTCCATGATGACATTAACAAGCTGGTGGATGTTAGAGACCTTGCGCTCCTCCGCCTTTCATTTGAGGATACTCCACAGATATTTAATAGGGCTTAGGTCTGGAGACATGCTTGGCTAGTCCATCACCTTTACCCTCAGCTTATTTAGCAAGGCAGTGGTCATCTTGGAGGTGTGTTTGGGGTCGTTATCAGGTTGGAATACTGCCCTGTGGCCCAGTCTCTAAAGGGAGAGGATCATGCTCTGCTTCAGTATGTCGCAGTACATGTTGGCATTCATGGTTTCCTCAATGAACTGTAGCTCCCCTGTGACGGCAGCACTTAAGCAACCCTAGACAATGACACTCCCACCACCATGCTTGACTGTAGGCAAGACACACTTGTGTTTGTACTCCTAACCACACAAGCTTCACACCATCTGAACCAAAAAGTTTATCTTGGTCTCTTTAGACCACAGGGAATGGTTCCAGTAATCCATGCCCTTAGTCTGTTTGTCTTCAGCAAACTATTTGCAGGCTTTTTTGTGCATCTCTCCAGGCTGGTCTTAGCCCTCCCTTCTCAGAGATAAGGCTGCTCAGTTGTTGGTTAATTGCCAATACTCTTCAATACTCTTCACTCTTCCACAGTGACTCACCTGATGATCATATCCTGCTCGCCAATCAGCCTGCTGGCTATTTGAGCTGCTTGCATCAGATCTCCTGTGCCTTTGACTTGGTAAACGTATCCGGATACTCTCTGCTGTGCTGTCCTGTTAAAGACTTTGGCCTGGCTGACTTCCCTTCTGGTTCCTGATCCTGTTTGCTGCCTCTGACAATGCGGATCTCTGGATTCCTGTTTTACTGGCTTGTTCTGACTGCCTGCTTTGGTACCAAACCCTGGTTATGTTTTGACTGCATTTGCACTGTTTGTACCATTTTACCATTTTATTAAAATGTGATTTTTACTGCACTTCTGTTACATTCTGATTCATGGTTCCTGACAGTAGGCGAAAACCATAAATTCAGAAGATGCAAGCAATCCACTTGTGGTGTGTGTGTCACCAGCGCAAAAAAACTTAATTGTGTCAAATCTAGTTTGACACAATTTACCTTTGCTGCAGTTAAATGTTTCCCACCAATATTGTGGGATGGTTGGTTACTGGAAAAAGGTGATAACTGTGCTAACTGTGTGTTACCGTGTATTGTAACACTTTTATTTCAGCAGGGAATATTAATAAAGTGCCCCAATATATGCTTGGAAAAAATGTGCAATTATATCAAATATTCCACACAAACTGTGCTTACAATAAAAAAAATATAAAACAAAGCAATGTTATGATGCCAAAAACAAGATTAAAAAAATATAAAAAAAATGAAAATTTGAAAAATATAAAAAAATGTAAATGCAAGAGGAAAAAATACAGTCTCAACGCTATTTCTTCAGTGCTGATCAACTACAGTATTTCCCATGTGCTCAATTCTTCAGGCAGCTTCCTAATGACGCATCGGTAATTGCAAAATGCATAGAGGCTGCTGGGAAATCACGGCGTTACGACATCACTTCCTGACGGTTTACAAGTGAAAACGAGGCTTGGATCACACGCAAACATAGGGGAATACACTCTGGTTCATCAGGCCCTATACAGACCGCTGGAAAGGCTTAGTGCCGGCCCACTGGCACCAGATTTGTGAGTGCAATATTTTTCAATTCGTTTTTTACCAATAAATAGCAGATTTACTGCACAATGATGGCTTTTATATATTTTTTATTCGATTTTATATAAGCCTGCGTGGAAGAAGTTACTACTGTTACACTGACTGGAAGGATTTCCAGGCTGTTTTCCATGAGTGGAGTGGTTATCCCGTAGATGAACCAAAGGCGCATATGTAGCTTACTTCTGGTGAGTGGCCAATTCAGACGGTGGTGGTATCTGCACAAATTGGTGAACAAATAAAATAGCTGCGCTTAGTCACGGATGGGGGATTGAGCACATAGGGAAACAGGTAAATAGCATTGAAGACAACCACTGGGACTTATATCTACATTTTTCTTTTTTTTTTATCCTTTTTCTTGGTTTCTTTTTATATTACTTTTTTTCATATTTTTTTTATTTGTTTGATCTGTTGTTTGGCATCTTATGACTTATGGTAAAATAGGACTCTGGGGATTGGTTTTACATAACTGTTGATATATTTGTTTAACCACTTCCCGACCGCCTCATGTAGATATACGTCGGCAGAATGGCACGGACAGGCACATCAACGTACCTGTACGTGCCTGCCTAGACGTGGGTCGGGGGTGCGATCCGGACCCCCCCCCCCCCGCTTAATGCGGCGGTCGGATCCCCTTGGGAAGCGATCCCGGACAACGGCGCGGCTATTTGTTTATAATCGCTCCCCGGAGCTGAAGAACGGGGAGAGCCGTATGTAAACACGGCTTCCCCGTGCTTCACTGTGGCGGCGTATCGATCGAGTGATCCCTTATATAAGGGAGACTCGATCGATGACATCAGTCCTACAGCCACACCCCCCTACAGTTGTAAACACACACAAAGTGAACACTAACTCCTACAGCGCCCCATGTGGTTAACTCCCAAACTGCAACTGTCATTTTCACAATAAACAATGCAATTTAAATGCATTTTTTGCTGTGAAAATGACAGTGGTCCCAAAAATGTGTCAAAATTGTCCGAAGTGTCCGCCATAATGTCGCAGTCACGAAAAAAATTGCTGATCGCCGCCATTAGTAGTAAAAAAAAGATAATTAATAAAAATGCAATAAAACTATCCGCTATTTTGTAAACGCTATAAATTTTGCGCAAACCAATCGATAAACGCTTATTGTTTTTTTATTTACCAAAAATAGGTAAACGAATACGTATCGGCCTAAACTGAGGGAAAAAAAAAATGTAGATATGTTTTTGGGGTCATTTAGCTGCCTAAAGGTCCAGTCCTTAAGTGGTTAAGGAATCTTTTAAGCACAATGTGGTAAAAATATTAGATATTCACTAAAATTGGTGTAACCCATAGTGATTCATAGTTAGCGCAGTTATCGCTTTCTTTTTCCCAAAGTGACACTAAAGGTTTGTTTTTTGTTTTTTTAAATAACAAACATGTCATACTTACCTTCACTGTGCAGCTCGTTTGGAAACAGAGTGGCCCCAAACATTCTTCTGGGGCCCCTCGGCGGCTCTCACGGCTCCTCCCTGCATTAGATAACCCCCTGGGAGAAGCGCTCTCCCGAGGCGGTTACCTTGTGGGCATGCTCCTGAGTCATTCATTCAGCACCCATGGACTTGGCCCCAGCGCTTGCATCATTGGATTTGATTGACAGCAGTGGGAGCCAATGGCTGCGCTGCTATCAATCTATCCAATCAAAGCCGGGATTCCATGGAGAGAAGGATGGCAGGGACGCGCCGAGGAGATGAACGGGCTCAGGTAAGTAAAACGGGGGAGGAGGGCTGGGGGGCCGGTGACTGCCAGATGTTTTTTCACCTTAATGCATAGGATGCATTAAGGTGAAAAAACACAAACCTTTACAACCCCTTTAAGCATAGAATACATTAAAAAAGAGCAGAACAATAGAAAGAGAATATAGAGAGAGAAAACAATAAAACAACAAAAAATGTTTTTTTTTTTTTTACACTTTTATTTGAAACTGTAGCGGTTGTAACGGTTCGGTTCCAGGTTGGGGTCTCTCAAAATGCGATGGCATCTTTGGAGACCCTGTAAAAGTGTGTCCTAGTCTGTGCAGTGCTTTACCCTACACTAATAGTCCACTAGTGTGTGGTGGCGTTCAAAACATACACTTATGCAAAGACCAGGATGGTCAGAACAGGAGGGACAATAATAGCGGGTGTCACGCCTATATCCGCACTTTCTACAGACACAACATTTTCTTTGGGGGCTCGTTGGGAGGACATACGGAAAATGCCTTTCTTGCAGCCAGCTTACTGCATTTGCGTTGGAAAGGTAGGGCACAGCACCGTCTGGAAACAGAAGAGCTGTGATGATCTCTTCCTGGAATTTAAGGAAGGATCCAGTTCGTCCTGACACTTTGCATAGCACATAAGCGTTCAGCAGATCCAATTGGAATAAGTATAGAGACTTTTTTGTACCAGCGTCTGGCCTTACGGGCAACTAGGTACGGCACCAACAACTGGTCGTTGAGGTCCACCTCTCCCATATTAAAGTTATAATCATGGACACAGATGGGTTTCTCCACAACACCAGGCGCCATAGGAATTTGGACCGTCGTGTCTGGGTGAAGGGAGGACAGAACGAAAACATTTTCATTATCCCTCCACTTCACAGCGAGCAAATTATTACACTTCAAGCAGGCTATCTCCCCCAGCCTAAGACGGGCATCTACAAGCCGCTGGGGTAAGCCCAGGCGATTAGATTGCACGGTGCCCCATGCGCCAATTCCATGATCAAACTAGTGACTAAAAAGTGCCACGCTCGTATAATAATTGTGCACATACAAGTGGTACCCCTTTTTGAATAAGGATGACACCAAGTCCCGCACAATCTTACCAGCGCTCCTTATGTAGTCTGGGCAGTTCTCTGGCTCTACCTATCTATCTCTTCCCTTGTAAACCATAAAACTATATGTATAGCCTGTTGCCCTGTCACAGAGCTTTTAAATCTTGACCCCATATCGCTTGCTGGGAAGATACTGTTTGAAAGACGAGTGGCCAGAAAACTTAATCAGGGACTCATCAATTCAGACAGGCTGCAAACTGTTGGTTCAAGTGGGCTGAATATTGTAGAGCCGATCGTATTCAGGGTCACCCCCGAGGACAACAGAGTTCATTATCATTGAAGTGCATGAATCGCAAGATCTGCTCGTATCATGTCCTGGCCAGAACAGGTGAATTGGGTCAGTGGACCAATATGACCGTAACTCACTGTTTTTAGTTATGCCCATGAGGAGGGATAGGCCCAGAAAGGTCTTACATTCGGAAACCATAATAGGTTTCCATTCTCTGGCAAGGGACAAATGGGGAATAGCGGCAATGAATGAAAAAAGAAGAAGGAAGAAGGCAATGAATTGACAAGCATACAAATTTCTTTGGTCCACAATAGATCTATAGAGATCTTCTGTGAAAAACAGTGAATAAAAATCAACTGTTTCCACCTGAATTCAGGGTTGGCCAGTGAATGGGGGAAGTATGGGTGCTACAAAATTGATGGGCTCCCAATTAGGTTTGGCAAATGCAGCAGGAAAGGCACTATGGGCTCGACGGGCCTGTCTTTGTCCTCTTGGTGGCAGCGGGACACTACTTGTGCTTGCCACCTCACCAGCTTGAACTGCACTTATGGGACTTGCCACATCACCACGTGATACTGCAGTACTGGTTTGACCACGACCAGGGTGTACTAGGCCGCTGGTGCTTGCCAGTTCACCAGAAGGATGAAGCGACACTAGTACTGGCTCTCTGCTCCATAAGAGAGCCCTGTGGTCCTTGCACCTCAACAACAGCAGAAGAACCGGGTCGGGTATGCCTGACCTTGGCAGGGACCACTACTTTGTCGTCAGAGCTATCTGTCAGGGTGCCGCTGCTGTCTACAGGATCCTATTCTGAGCCTGAATCTGACAGATGGTGACTTCCTCTTCTCTACCTGTCATGCTCAGAAACGTGTAGACCTCTTCGCTAGTGTACCTTTGATTTTACATTTTGGTCTTTAAATTTACTGGTACACTAGTGAGACTCGCAGCAAAAGGAGCTCCTCACTGTCAAACGCTACCAAAAAACTGTTAGGATTCACAGGGATCAGGCCTGATTCTGCGAACGCTTCAGTTATCTGATTAGTGTTTTGTAAGTGACAGTGATCGATTGATACTGCACTTGGGTAGGCTGGGCTGGGCGGAGGGGCTAAACGAAGGGGCTATCAGGTATCTGGGCTGATCCCGCTAACGCTGCGTTTTTGGGAACCCTAAACTGCTGGGGATGCTAGTATAGATCAGATCAGATATTGATTCGTTCAGACACTATACTACTAAGGGAGGTGTATGGTGCGTGGGTGTTAGCGATACTGGCACTAATCTGACGCTGCCTGGGGCGACACAGACCCTGACTGATGATAAAACCGAACTGATATCACTCACCAGCGATCAGGGGGTTAAACCTCTATTGGGTAATATACGGCGGGTGCCCTGACACTAGAAAAAAACAAACTAACTGACCAGCGTCACCCGTAACACTAATACTGTGATCAATGGTGACAGGGGTGATAGGGTTAAGTAGGCAATCAAGGGGTTAAAACCTTTATTAGGTAGTATATGGGGGTACCTGATGCTATAAAAACCTGACAGTTTGTACGCTGGTGGTTCCAGCAGACTAGGTCTAATCCCCCAGTGAACCTTGAAGCTGCTGTTATGGGCTCCTACGCCGCTCTTACTAATTTGGTTTATAGGGGACCCAGGGCCGCTCCACAGGTTACCCTCCCAATGCGTACCACAATCCAGGTCTGGGAAAGGGTCACTGCGGCTGTTGCAGTCCCTGACTCCATCTCGCCTCATGCCCCGCTATGGGGCAACCCAAGGCTTTCGCATTTCAGATCTATTCCGGACCCCAGTGTCTGGGCCAGGTATGGAATAGTGAAAATTCAACATATTATGCCTGCTGGGACGCTGCTCTCTTTTCCAGAGCTGCGTGCAACATTTCGGCTTCCATCATGGATGCTGTTCAGGTACCTGCAGCTGAAACATGCGGCTCAGACACAATTTCCCAGGGCAACTTCGGTTGAACCACATAGGATAGAGAGGTTCCTTATCTCCCATGGGATTGATAGAATAGTATCCTCCACTTAACTTCGGCTCACATGAGAAAACTCGGGTGGGGAATCCCCCCTTCACAGAGTTTGGAAGGTGGACATCCCGGACCTCTCGGAGGATGACTGGGAGTCTGCACTGGCCCACTACATACCGACGGTAATATCTGCTAGAGACAGATTCATCCAACTAAAGTTCTTACATAGGGCCTACTACACCCCCCAACGGCTTGCCCGAATATTCCGTACTCAATCGGACCAGTGCCCGAAGTGCCAGGGGGAGACGGGAACGTTTTATCATGTCGTCTGGGACTGCCCAGTCATCCGGGGCTACTGGGACGAGGTGGTGGCGAAAATTACTGCCGCTACTGGCCTCCAGGTGCCACTGGACCCTAAGGTTCTCCTTCTGGGTATCACGGAGGGTGTGACACAGTCTACGCATGCTGGACTGCAATTGTTTTATGTCTGTTTCTACGCCAGGAAGGCGCTGCTACGCCAGTGAAAGTTGACGCCCCCCCCTACGGTGGCCCAGTGGCTTGCATTGGTTGACTCAGTACTGCCTCTTTACAAGCTGACATATATGGGCCGGAAATGCCCTCAGAAATTTGACAGAGTCTGGGGGTCATGGGTGGCAGCTGGGGCAACCTCTGTATAGCGACATAGTTGACGACACTCTTGGACTCTGGGATGACCTCCATGACGGGCTGGGTAGTCTCTGGTGCCTTTTTGACAAGACTAGATCTGCACACCATCTCATACATGTTGGAAATGTTCTCCCCTTGGGCCGAGATCCTCGGGCCCCGAGATGCTAGATGCCATTGGTCAATGGCCTACAGATACATGCCGTTCCTTCTATGTCTCTGCGGAGACCCATATTCCCCCCCCCCCACATTGGGGAAGATGCTTACTGCCCTGAAGTATAAGTAGATAGTCTTCACCTTGTCCGGCTACCCAACCTAGACCCGATAAGGTCTAACTCTAGTGTGTTACTCTGTACTTATATCAGTAATCATTCTGTGCTGTGCTTTCTGCTGTAATGAACCTTGCTGTACCACAGTTTTGTTGATTTATTTTCTGTATTGTTTTTTTTCTTTTTGCATTAATAAAAACGTTTCTGTTAAAAAAAAAAAAACTGACAGTTTAGTGATCAAGGGGTTAAACCTTTATTGGGGGGGTTAGGGAGGTATCCTAAACCTAACAGGGCCTACCACTAACTGCCCAAGCACTTATAACAGTCACAAATGACTAGGGTTGCCACCTCATCCCTTTAAAACAGAACACATATTAATTACACAGGTTATGTGGCTGATTAAGGTGGTAATTAAACTCACTTGGTGCCTTATCTGCAATAAATCAGCCTCAGAACCTGTGTAATTAATATGTGTTCTGTTTTAAAGGGATGAGGTGGCAACCCTACAAATGACACCAATGCAGTGATCAGTGAAAATTCAGAAAAATGCAATTGGTGACATAGTGACAGGGAGTGAAGGGGTTAACTGGGGGGGGGGGGGGCGATCAGGGGGTGAAATGTGTACCTATGTGTACTGGTGTTAGTGCAGTGTTGTGCAACTAACATTTAGATGTCCTCTCTCCTCTCACTGGAATCAAAAAGACCCCAGGAGGAGAGATGACATCACTACACACACAAGGGAAGCATTTTATTCGTCAGGACCAATCAGCAAGTTCAGTCCATGAATCATTGGCCTGGACCTGAGGACTGATCGGTCCTCTAACGAATCTGACCGCCACAGGCACATTCTGCCGACGTATATCAGCAAGTGGTTAATGCATGAAGTGAGTGTAAGTGCCGGCATTTGACGTATAGTCAGGCTCTTGCAATTCCCTGTGCAGCAGATATCAGACCGACAGAGGGAGAAGCAGCAGGAGCCAATCACTTGTGCTGCATTGCTCATGTGCCAATAATGAACATGCAGATAGGAGAAGAATCAGAGTGGCAGATAGATGAGCTATCAGGTTGCTGATTTGCCTTTTCGCTTTCAACAGGCTTAGGGAGGGATAAAACTTGTAAGTTAGGGTGACCAGACATCCCCAGTTTCAGGGGACAGTCCCCTGATTGAGGACACTGTCCCCGGACCAATTCTGTCCCTGGTTTTGTCCCCAGATTGGATTTAATAAGGGGCAGGGGCAATTTCAAAGACATTCAGTGCAGAATAAAAAAAAAATGAATTCTCCGCTCCGCCGTGCCTTCTAGCATAGGGGGGTTGTATTTTTCCCATTATCTGTGCCCCTTTCTGATGATCATGTGCTGGTCGGAGCGGAGGGAATATTTCTTCAGTTTCGGGCGCATGCCCATTCAACTTCGCTCGCATGTTCTTCTGCCTTGGCACAAATCCTGGCCAGCCACCTGCCTATCTCCTTGCCTTCCCTGGTGGAGTGATCTTTCACCGCTCCCCATCCAGTAGTAGCCGGGGCTCGAAGGGTAAGACTTGAGAGGCTGTGAGGCTAGGGTGACCACATTTCCAAACTACAATTCAGGGACACCCCCCTTTCCAAAAATCAGCTTGTGCTGTAACGAATCACAGCACAGTGATTGGACACAGTAGGCGGGATTTATGATTTCTCCAATCACAAGCAGGGGGCGGGATTGTGCTCCTCCAGGCTTTCCCGGCCAGGACAAGTGCTGTCAGTGAGTAAAGCGGTGATGTGGCGGCCTTTTTTGGGGGCATCAGATTGGCCCGGGGGGTGGCTGTGTCAGTTTCATTCCGGGACACTGTATTGTCCTGGAATTAAGGTGCCCGGGACAGACCTGCAAAATGCGGGACTGTCCCGGGCAATCCGGGACACGTGGGCACCCTATGTGAGGCGGGCGGTGACGGAGAAGGGAGTCGCTGATTGTTGCCATTACTAGTAAAGAAAAAATATGTCCCCGGATTTCATTTTAAAAATCTGGTCACCTTATTGTAAGTGCACACACAAGTAATTTTTGCTTTAACAAATTTTGACTGTGAGTGCCCTTTGAACAGTGCTTGCAACAAACACTCCTGACATCACTCCCACGCCTGTACACAGGTGTCATCATTGTGATCATTGTAACTCTGCATTTATATCACACTTAGATCCCTTTCATACTGAGGTGTTTTTTAGGCGCTTTTGGGCTCATAAGCCAGAAAAACACCTCCTCTGCAGTCCCAGTGTAAAAGCCAGCATGCTTTCACACAATGGGGTGCTGCGCTGGCAGGTTGTTAAAAAAGTCCTGCAAGCAGCATCTTTCGAGCGGTGAAGGAGCTCCTGCCCACCAAAATGAATTGGCAGGAGCACACATTTAACCATTTATTCTGCCGCTAGCGGGGGTTAAAAGTGCCCCGCTAGCGTTCGAATAGCACCGCTAAAACAGCGGTAAAGCGCCGCTAAAACTAGCAGTGTTTTACCGTCAACGCCTGCCCGTCCCAGTGTGACAGCAGCCTTAGTGTACACTGAATGCTAAGCATTACTGCCCATGTCCAGTGATGTCATTCTATAGCTAATGTGAATATCTTCTTAATGGCGCAAGTTTAGGCGATATTCATGGTACCTACAGGTAAGACCTACTACAAGCTTACCTGTAGGTACAAATTTTAAGCCCTTGTTCACATTGGAGCAACTTGTCGCATCCTATTGACGGCAATGGCACTGTTCAAATTGGTGCCTTTGCGTTGCCGCATCAATTTAAAAAGTAGTACATGCACTACTTTCCTGACAGACTCCATGGCAGCCTACTTGTGGGTTAATCCTGCCTCCTCTCCAATGCTATAGGACCCCATACCCATAAAAATCAGCTCACCTCCCAGTACTGTGTTCCTTTTTTGTCCTCCTCCATGGATCTACTGTAGGATGCATGTTCATTCAGATGTCCAACAGAACAGGATGGATAGCACACTTTAGCAGTGCAGCTCGGATCCCAGCCATGGGCGGGTGGAGAGCTTCTGCAGCAACTTCTTCACTATACTGTGTTGTTGCTGTGTGTGCTGAAGATTCTGGAGTCCACGGCTGGCAAGGTCTGACAACATTTCCATGGCAGTCACCTCTGTGTATCATACGTTTCATGTCTGTTTTTCCCCTGGTATTATATTATTGCCTTTTCTTTTGCAATGATTTGTCCTTATGGTGGCTGGAGCGCTTCTGCTTTCCAGCTCGCCGTGGTATTTCCGGGTCGCGGGCGCCATTGCCACTTGCGCATGCACAGTGTCCACTTCCAGAGTGAGGCTTGGCTTGCACATGCGCAGTTCGGCGACCCACCACGCAGGCGCGTGCGTGGGTGACGCGTGACGTCACCGGTGGGTAATTTAAAGCAGCTGCTCGCCTGTTCTTATTGGGATTCCCCTGACAGGCGACCGGCTGCTGCAGTGATACTTCGGCAATCCAGGTCAGTGAGTTGGATCTGCCAAAAATAAATAAAAAATAGAGATAGTAATAATAATTAAATTATTAATTAACTGTCAGTCTGGGGAAAATAGGCTCAATAGGCTTCCGGCACCAAAGGATCCTCACCTTTTCAAACCTAGAGTCACTGTGTTATGCCAGTCCAGAAGTTATGGACCAGTCACCGTCTATACGTAGCCAGCCCTCACGCACAAGGTATGTGCAGGAGAGGGGAGGGCGTGGGGTTGGAAGTCACAAATCAGTGTTTAGTTGAACGGGTGGTGCACTGATCTTTAAAGGAGAAGGCTGCGCCCCACACACAAAGCCAGGCCAGTACCATTGGGCCTGGTTCTCTGGCCAATGAGGTCCACAAGGATCCAGGTCCTTCCCAGCCCTACGCTTCCTCGCCGGCTTCCCCGGAAGGCGAACTGGAAAGCGATGAGGAGAGTTTAGAGTTTGATTTCTACCAAGTAACTCCGTTAAAGAGGCACTTTCGTGGGAAGATCAATCTACTCCCCCAGCTAAACAGAAGAAGTACTTCAAGCGTCTGGGAAGAGAGCGCCCAAGTTTTCCGTTACTAACTGAACTGAAGGGCATCTTTGACGAAGAGTGGAGTAAGGTGGACAGGAAGTCCTCCATGACCAACAAAGCTTCCAGATTGTATCCTTTCAAAACGGATGATATAAAACACCTGGAGAATGTTCCTCTGGTAGACGCGGCAGTAATGCGTCTGGCCAAGCACGGTACGCTCCCGCTGGCCGGTTCAGTGTCCTTCAAGGATGGTCTTGACAGAAAGATGGATCAGGATCTTAAAAGAATTTACGGTCTTGCCGGTACGGCCTGCAAACCTGCCCTAGCCTTAGCAGCCTTGTCAAAGGCAATGGAGGACTGGACGGAGAATGTGGATTCCTTCCTTAAGGGCGTTTCTGAAGATCTGGCCAGAAAATCTGCAACAGCGGAGCTGAAGCTAGTGGTGGCCTTCCTGGGGGAGGCATCTATCGTTTTAATCCGCCTATTGGTGAGAATTATGCTGTCTTCAGTTACAGCCAATCGGGCCCTGTGGCTACGCCCTTGGGTTGCTGACCCATCTTCGAGGTTACGCCCCTTCCAGTCCGGCTTCCTCAAGCAGTGGAAGTCAGGGAACAAGAATCAGCGGATTCGCATTTCAACATCGATGAGGAACAGTGTCTTTTGGTGGCTTCAGCAGAGAACCTGCAAAATTGCCATTATGGGAACTTTTTAAACTAGTCGCTAAGACTATGAATCCCTCCTGCTTGGAGCCCCCTGCAAGTGAGACACAGGAATTCTGCAATGAGCTATCTGACTTTTTCATCGACAGAATCAAAACGATTCGGGCAACAGTTCAACAGAAAGAAAACACCAACCACACTCAGATACAGCAAGAAGAAGAAATCAACATAAATAATCCACGATCGACGATTTTTGAGCTGGTCCCAATTACCATCGACACCACAAAAACATCATCGGAAGCCTCCGAGACAACACATCACCGAATGACATCATTCCTACAAAACTTTTGAAAGAATGCACGGACATCCTGGCACCCATCATAACGCACATCATAAACCAATCATTCAGGGAAGGTATAGTTCCGAACAACCTCAAGCAAGGCATAATAAAACCCCTCTTAAGGAAACCCAACCTCGACCCGAAAGACCCAAACCAGCGCAGACCGGTAACAAGCCTCAACACGATCTCCAAGATCATGGAGAAAGCAGTAGTACAACAGCTTCAGCCCCACCTGGACGATCACAAACTCCTAGATCCTCTACAATCAGGTTTTCGCCCAGGCCACGGCACAGAAACGGCTCTTCTCAAGATATGGGATGACGCCCTCGAAGCAGCAGATGACGGAGAATCCTGTCTCCTAGTGCTGCTGGACCTTAGTGCAGCCTTCGACACGGTAGACCACAACATATTGCTCACACGACTCAAAGAAGTAGCAGGAGTCTCAGACGTGGCCCTACCCTGGTTCGCATCTTTCCTAGAAAATCGCACTCAGACCGTGAAACTTGGAGGTTTTACATCAGAAACACGGACCATTACATGCGGAGTCCCGCAAGGATCGCCACTCTCACCCGTACTCTTCAACATCTACATCCGCCCGCTCCTCAAAATCATCAGCAAACAGGACCTGCGCTACCACTCCTATGCGGACGACACGCAGCTTTACCTTCGAATCACCAACAAAAAAGACCAATTTCATGAACTTGGAAAGTGCCTCACACTGATCGACAATTGGATGACTGAAAGCTCCCTCAAACTCAACGGATCCAAAACAGAACTACTCACCCTTCACGCAAATAGGAAATCCATTTCTAGGACCACAGGGACACCACCTATCATCCTCGGACAAACCATCGCGCCAAGCAATAAAGCCAAAAGTCTCCGAGTCATCTTTGACTCATCATCTGCTCCGCATTCTACGTAGACTCATCCCCTTCATCCCGGAAGAGGACAGAGCAGTAGTGGTTGGAACTATCATCAACTCACGACTAGACTACGCAAATTCCCTCTATTTAGGACTACCAAAATACCAGATTTCACATCTACAAGTCGTCCAGAACACGGCAGCCAGACTGGTAACAGGTAAAAAGTCGTGGGAATCAGTCTCCCCGGTCTTGAGGTCCCTCCACTGGCTGCCCGTACAGGACCAGGTGACATTCAAGACACTCTGCCTCACCCACAAATGTATACAGGGGAACGCTCTCCAATACTTAAGCGAGAAAATAAAACCCTACGTCACCAAGAACGTGCTCCGGTCAACCAACCAAAACCTTCTCCAAATTCCTAAATCCCGCTACAAATCGAAGGGAGAACGCAGATATTCGGTCCAAGGACCTCGGCTCTGGAATGCTCTACCCACTACCATCCGCTTGGAGGAAAACCATCAGGCCTTTAGAAAAAAACTAAAGACCCACCTCTTCTGAAGGACCGGTATGACTCTGGATGTCAAGCGCCTTGAGGCGATTAAGTTCGCATTTGTTGCGCTATACAAGTTACTCACTCACTCATTCCATCGCCCCGTCTCCTGGGTCACAGTGACGACCGATGCCAGTGGCTCCAGCTGGGGGGCCCTCTCCGGCGTGAACATAGCGCAAGGCAAAAGGGATGCTCGCCTCCGCAACCCGGGGTCGAACGTCCTGGAGCTTCGGGCGGCCTGGTGTGCCCTTCAGTCCTTCTCCCGGGTCCTAAAAGGGGAATCAGTGCTGTTAAGGATGGACAACACCACAGTGGTGTCCTATGTGAAGAGACAAGGGGGGACACGGAGTTCAACACTTCTGCAGGAAGTCAAACCCATCATGAGGTGGGCCCAGAAGAACCTGGCCAACTTGTCAGCAGTCTTCATCCCTGCAGTACAGAACTCCCAGGCGGACTTCCTCTCACGCACTCAGTTAGACAACAACGAGTGGTCCCTCCACGAACAGTCATTCAGATGATCCTGTCCCTGGGAATCAATCCCCAAGTGGATCTTTTTACTTCCCCCTACAACTTCAAGATGGAGAAGTTCTATACGAGGGGCCGCTGCATGCAGGCGATCGGGACTGATGCCTTGACGGATCGGTGGAGGTTTAAGAGGGCATATGCCTTTCCCCCAATCCCAATAATCCTCAAATTCTTGCTGAGACTTCAAGCAGAAGCAGTCGAAGTAACGCTGGTCGCTCCCTACTGGCCGAACAGGCCGTGGTTTCCTCTCCTGGTCCAGCTGAGCTATCGAGACCCAGTACCTCTACCTGTCAGACCGGACCTTCTCTCTCAGGGGTCACTCCTACACCCTTGTCCAGCTCTGATGAGACTGACGGTTTGGTTCTTAAGAGGGAGAGGCTGGAATCCCTTGGTTGCGCCTCTAGAGTTATCTCCACGCTGATGAGCTCGAGAAGAGCAAGTACAAACAAAGTATATTGGAGAATCTGGGCCAAGTTTGTAGAGTTCTCCTGCTTCAGGCAGGTCCTACAGGAATCCAGAACTACAAGACATCCTTAGCTTCCTTCAAACGGGGTTAGACCTTTCCCTGTCAATCAGCTCTCTGAGGGTTCAAATCTTGGCCCTGTCAGCCTTCTCCGGGATCTCGTGGGCATCAAGATTGAAGCCTCAAAGGAAGCCAAGATTCCCCAAGTGGGATCTTCCCCTGGTTCTTGATTTTCTCAAAGGACTCAGTACAACGGTGCCTTCCCCGTCCTCCATAAAGGACTTTTCAGCTAAAGTGGCATTCTTAGTTGCAATCACCTCGGGCCAAGAGGGTTTCAGAGATCGGGTCTCTTGGTCATAAAGAACCGTTCCTGGCGTTCTTTCTGGATCGGGTAGTCCTGATACCCATGCTGGGTTCAATTCCAAAAGTGTTATCAGTATTCCACGAGAATCAAGAAATTGTTCTTCCTACCTTTAATTTTCCAGAGTCCAACAAAACTCACTCCCTGGACATAGGCAAGATCCTTTCTGAGTATCTTCAGGTTACATCTCCCTTTAGATGCTCCTATCATCTATTTATCCTGCACTCAGGCAGTAACAAATGGAAAAAGGTCTCAACCAGGACAATCGCATCTTGGGTCGTCCAGACAATTCAGCAGGCTTATAGGGCTAAGGGCTTGGCTCCCCCGCAGGCGGTGACGGCACACTCCACCAGAGGGATGGCAGCTTCTTGGGCAGCAGCACGTCATGTGGCCCCGGATGTCATCTGGAAAGCGGCCTCTTGGTCATCCATTAATACATTTATGTCTCACTACTGTATTGAGCCTGCATCTCTTTCCTCTGTGAATTTTGGTTTGAGAATCCTGTCCCGTCAGTTGACGGGAAAAATTAAAACGATTTTTTGTTCAGCATACCCACCTGTGTGGTCTTGCTAGTTATTTCCCACACGTAGGCTGCCATGGAGTCTGTCAGGAAAAAGGAACATTTTTTATCAGATTCTTACCGTAATTTTCCTTTCCTGATGGACTCCATGGCAGACGGAGTTCCCACCCTAAAGAGAGAGTAGTCGGTTAGTTACAGAACACAGTACTGGGAGGTGAGCTGACTTTTATGGGTATGGGGTCCTATAGCATTGGAGAGGAGGCGGGATTAACCCACACGTGGGCTGCCATGGAGTCCATCAGGAAAGGAAAATTACGGTAAGTATCTGATAATAAATTTTCCTTTTTTTTGCGATTTCAGTTGTGACTTCAATAGATATCTGTGCATGAAGCAGCACAGATATCCTCCAATTCACACTGAGATGCTGCTTTGAAACCATGCGATTTCTGGTGAATGGGGGCTCAATCTGAGTTTACTACCACTTTATGTTTTTAGGCATATGCTGCAACCTGAAAATCCTCACATAGTTAAAGAATTACCCATAGAAGTAGCAGTATTTTTGTTCATGCTTTTTTTTTTTTTTTTTTTGGTTTTACTAAAAATGTTAAAAGAAAAAAAAAAAACAGCGGACCATGTTAGACAGATTGGCTGAAATACATGGTTATCTGCTATGCACAATCAGCCCAATCTTAGCTGATTTCCAGTCCAAAGGACCTGTTTACTCATCTCTTCCACTGACTCATGCTCAGCCTCCTATAATGATAAAAATCTCAACACACCAATGTCCCTTTTCTATAAATCCAATAAAATGTTACTGGTCAGACACTAAAAAAAGTCTGAAGTAATAAATTCTGTTGCCTGGTTGTAGGTGAAAATCTGATCATCAAAGCACATTTCTAGTTTACCTTTCACAATGTCATCTTAAGTATAACTAAGCTTAGCACATTTTAATCATGGTGCCTTTACTAGTAAAATACTTTTAAATCGACAATACACCGAAATCTGTTTGCTGTCGTCTCTCGTTTTAGTGGATTGTTCCCAGGTGCTGACATACACAAAACAGGAAAAAAGCATCATAATGAATAGAATGAAAGCAGAGAATATACAGGGGATTTTAAGTCCAGGGGAGCACAGAAACAAAGTTGTGCAATATTTAAAATGAAATACAGGCATCATTTAAAGTGGTATCCAACCCAAAAATAAAAATTGAATATAATGCATCTTATCAATTCTTAAATGTGGTGGCTGCATTAGTTTAAATGTTTTCATTTTTTTTTCCCCGAGGGCTTTCACACTTGAGCGGTGCGCTGGCAGGATGATAAAAAAAAGTCCTGCAAAGATCCGATACTCTCAAATACTCCACTTCATATCTTTAATTTGGAAGAACAAGCCCTGTCCTCCAATCTTCACTCGCTATGAGCGCTGGTGTAACCAAATGACGGAGCAAAAGGGAGGCATTTCCATTATATACATGTCACTTTCAGAATCTACCTCTAAATTCTTTTACATGGAGGCATGGGAGAGGGACCTACAGGAATCCTGGGATCTGGAGGAGTGGCATAAGGTAGGAACGAAAGCTTTTAAAGGAATTGTTAATATTTCTCTGATAGAGGCTAATTTGAAAGTTTTAATGAGATGGTACCTAGTCCCCAGTAGGTTGGCGGCGATGTTCCCAGCTGCTTCACCGCTCTGTTTTCGTGAGTGTCATGCCCAGGGCTCCATGCTTCATATTTGGTGGGAATGCTCGAAAATTAGGGGATACTGGAATAAAATCTTCTATCTCATAAGAAAGATATCGGGCATTCCTGTGGAGAAATCCCCCAAAATAGCGTTGCTTGGGGTTCACATCCCACAGGCTCCTAAGCATACTCAAAAATTAATAGCTTTCATGCTTATGGGAGCAAAAATCACTTTGGCCAGTGCCTGGAAGCAACCTCTGGTTTCTGTTTCGGCAGCCAAGAGGAAGATATCTTGGATTATGAATCAGGAGAAAATGGTTAGTTCAATCCTAAATACCACTAAACTCTTTGAAGCAACATTGGAACCCTGGGCTAGATATGCAGGAATATCCCTTATGCCGGGAATCTTGAGGTCCTCCACGAGCGTTTGAAATCTGCAGATGGCAATGCTTTCTTCTCTTTTCTCATCTCTCTTTTCTTATTTCTAGCTTTACTCCTCTGTTATTTTTTTTATTCTTATTTATTGTTTTGTTTTTATTTATTTTTTACTTCATTGTTTGACAGCAGTCAGTTTAATTCACAACTCTTGAGTTAGAGAATGTTTCTTCTGTGGTATCATACCCAAGGGAGATATTTTCTGCTTTGGATATTATTGTTGGATAGTCCCTGGTTACACTGAGCCACTGGAATTTAACAATATGTTCCTCACTATTGGACTCTCACGTGGTTCTGGGGATTTAAGTTTCTTCAGAGCCACGAGTTCAGTCCTGCCTTTAACGGTGTACTTTCTGAATCTAACACTTTAAGTCGACTCCCGACACAGTGTGTGCCCATTGGGGGTGTCGGGATGGACTTTGGAACTAAGTGCACTTATCAGGTTTTCCTGCCTTTATAAGATCTTATAGTACATAGTTGAGTAGGATGACCTATTTAATATTGAGTGACGAATATTAATCTATATCGAATAATTAATATGTATTGCGTGATTTTCGCTACGCCCCAGGATGTTCTGGTGGCATTGAATTGTACTGTACTGCTCTTCAATAAACTTCTTTTAAAAAAAAAAAAAAAGTCCTGCTAGCCGCATCTTTGAGGCACTGTAGGAGCAGTGTATACACCGCTCCTAAAGCGCCCCTGCCCATTGAAATCTGGCGAACCGCTGGTAGTATTGGACTGCAACATTGCAGCGGACAGATCAGACACTTTTGACACTATTTTGGGATTTGCCGCCGGGCTCCGCCCCCATGCTCTGCTTAGTTTGCAGGGAATGGAGCCTGGCAAACAATGGAAAAAAGTACCGCTCCAAGCCCTGCGATCTATGCTGTGCTCCCGCCCTGTGGCACTGATCGGTGGAAAAAATAAATTATCCTGGACTGCCGCACTCTGATAGGCGATTTATTGAAACAAAATGAACAAAGGATAAAATCCAAAGTTGTATGACATCCAAATATTCATGCAACACTGCAATCAATAGTAGGAAGTGTACACAGGGGACAAAAAGGCTAACATGTTTCACATCATGGATAGATGCTTACTCATAGCTGGGTTGTGTGAGGATCTAAAGGGATTTAAATGGAAAACCTTGAACGCATCGAAACCAATAAGAGCTGGTCTGCACAGCATTAGAAAATTAGATACCTGATTGAAACTGACACAACCCATAACCAGAACAGCATCTGCACAATCAAAAACAATCAAAAACAAAAACACACGTGTATGTGACATTCTAACCTAAAACACATTTTATGAGGATAGAATAGAGGATAGATTTATGGCATTTTTATTATTATGTTTTTTTTTGTAGTATTGGACTGCGACATTGCAGCAGGACAGATCGGACACTTTTGAATGAATGAATGAAAAAACTTATAAAGCGCGGCGCATGCAAACTGAATCGCTTCTGGGCGCTAGTTGTTCGTGTCTCATGATATCAAAAGAGCAGAGTTTTGATCCGTCTTCTGAAAGTCAGGTGGTTTTCCTCCAACCGAATGCTGGTTGGTAAAGCGTTCCATAGTCTCGGACCCTGAAAAGCAAACCTTCATTCTCCTTTGGACTTGTATTTGGTTTTTGGTACCCTGACCAGATTTTGGTCGGATCGCAGAACGCGATTCGAATTGTGAGGTTCTATCTTGTCGCAAAGATATTGCGGAGCCTTCCCATGGATGCACTTATGTGTCAGGCAGAGTGCTTTAAATACAATTCTGTCTTTTACTGGCAGCCAGTGAAGGGTTCTCAACGAAGGTGAGATTGATTCCCATTTTTTTTTCCCAGTCACCAGTCTGGCGGCCGTATTCTGAACGACTTGCAGACGGGAGATTTGGTACTTTGGGAGTCCGAGGTACAGGGCGTTAGCATAGTCCAGTCTGGAATTCACGATTGTTCCCACCACGACTGCTACGTCTTCTTTGGGGATAAATGGAATAAGTCTGCGTAGTAGGCGCAACAAATGGTGCGATCCGCTGACTACTGACCCTATTTGTGCGTCCATTGTCATGAAGGTGTCGAAGATGACCCCGAGACTTTTGACTTTGGAGCTAGGGGTGATGATTTGGCCCAGAATGGGCGGGGGTGTCCAGGTTGTTGCCAGTTGACTCTTTCGGCTGGCGTGAAACATAAGGAGTTCTGTTTTTGAACTGTTGAGTTTAAGATAACTCTTAGTCATCCAGTTTTCTATCAAAGAGAGACATTTCTCTAAACTGAGATGATGATCCTTTTTGTTGCAGATGCGAAAATACAGTTGCGTATCGTCTGCATGAGGCCTCGTACACACGACAGAGATTCTCGGCAGAATTCGCCGAGAAACTCGGTCAAAACCCGGATTCTGCCGAGAATCTCTGTCGTCTGTACAGTTTTGGCTCGATGGAGCCGCCGAGGAACTCGACGAGAAAATAGAGAACATGTTCTCTATTTTCTCGTTGTCCTCGTTCTTCTATGGGAGAAGCCGGCCCGCCGAGCTCCTCGGCGGCTTCATCCCAAAACTCGACGAGGAACTCGACGTGCCAAGCACGTCGAGTTCCTCTGTCGTGTGTACGGGGCCTAAGAGTGATAGAGTAGTTCTTGGCTACTGATAATATCAAAGAGAGGGCGAAGATAGATGTTGAAAAGCACCGGTGACAGGGGGGATCCTTGGGGGACTCCACATGACACCGTGCGCTTTTCCGACGTGAAACAACCCAATTTAACTGTTTGTGATCGGTTTTCAAGAAAGGAAGAAAACCATGGTAAATCACCTTCTGCGACTTCTGCTACCTTGGCTAGTCGCATCAGTAACAGTTTGTGGTCTACCGTGTCAAAGGCTGCGCTTAGGTCCAGCAGAACCAGGAGACAAGATTCTCCTTCGTCTGCGGCCTCGAGGGCATCGTCCCATATTTTGAGTAAGGCCGTTTCTGTCCCGTGTCCGGGACGGAAGCCTGATTGTAATGGATCCAGTAGATTGTGGGTATCTAGATGCTGTTGCAGCTGTTGTACCACTACTTTCTCCATTATCTTGGAGAGAACATTTAGGCATGTTATGGGACGGCGGTGAGTTGGGTCCTTGGGATCCAGGTTAGGTTTTTTCAAGATGGGCTGGATTGTGCCCTCTTTCAACAGGGATGGCACTGTGCCTTCCTTAAATGACTGGTTTATAAGCTGTGTGATGGGTGGTGCCAGGATGTCGACACATTCCTTCAGCAGTTTGGTGGGGATGATATCATTGGGCGATGTGCTGTTCCGCAAAGCACCAATGATATTTTTTGTGGTATCGATGGAGATCGGTTCCAGAGTGAACTTTGTTGATTGTAGAGCGTTTCTGTGGGTGTTTTGTGGTTGATTGACGGTGGGGTTGAGGGGGGTATTGTTTTGCATGATGCTTTCCCGGATTCTTTCAATTTTGTTGATGAAGAAATCCGATAGTTCATTGCAGAACTCTTGGGTGTCTGAGTTGGGGACTTCAAGACATCCTGGATTCATGGTCTGGGTGACCATCTTGAAGAGTTCGCGGGGGCGGTTTAGGGCGCTGTTAATCGCCATAGAAAAATGATGTTTCTTGGCTTTGAAGATTTCTTTATGATATCGTGTTGTTATTGCCTTGTAGATGATGAGGTTATCCTCTGCAGGACTTCTTTTCCAGGCGGCTTCCGCCCTTCTGCGCTCTTGCTTCAGAAGCGACAGCTGGTTGTTGAACCAGCCGGACTTTCTTTTTCGGATGCAGGCTTTGCGTTTCGGTGCTACTAAATCGGCTGACTGTAGCAGGGCTGCGTTTATGGCATCCAGTGTATCTGCGGCTGTTTGATGTGGATGGATTGTTTTGATTCTGTTTCCCAAGGTAGATTTGAAGAGTTCCGAATGGAGCTTCTTCTGAGATCTAGCCCAGTGTATTGTCACCGGCTTGGGTGCTTTTATCACTGGGGGAATTTTGGAGATTATGAAATTAATTGCATGGTGGTCTGTCCATGGCAATGGTTCATTTTCTAAAATGCTTATTTTCAGATTTTGTCTGAAAATTAGGTCGAGTGTGTGACCTGAAGCATGTGTTGGCCCGCATATAAGTTGCTGTAGCCCTAATCCCTCCAGGTGATCAATGCAGGCGTCCGCAATGGGATCCTGTGCGGAGTTGGCCCACAGATTAAAGTCCCCGAGCAGCAAAAGGTGTTTGCTGTTAAGGGTATAAGTGGATATAAACTCCGTTAATGATGGCAAAAACTGCGATTTTGGCCCAGGTGGCCTATAGCAGAGGAGAATGTGAACAGTCTCCTGGGGGGAAGTTTGAAGTTGAAGAGTAAGGGTTTCCATGAATGGAAGAGGATTTTGAAGGGCTGGCTTAGTGATTGTAATGCGATTCTTGTGGATCACCGCCAGGCCTCCTCCTCTTTGCCCTATTCTGTTTTCCGTTATAATGCGATAGTTTTCTGGCACCAATTCTCCGAGAATGGTGTTGCAGTCGTCTGAGAGCCAGCTTTCTGTAATAAAGAGGCAGTCTAGATCGTTTTGTAGTAAGAAATCGTGGATTTCTAATCGGTGTTTTACTGCCGATCTTGTGTTGATCAAAGCACATGATATGTGCTCGAGCTGGGTTAAATAGTTAAAATTTTTGATGGTCGATCGTCGATCGAATCTCAAAAGTTGCTCTATTTTTAAGGCCTTTTTGGTGACGGCTGGTAATGCTGTTGCGAATTGTCTCAGACCCCGACACCATTTTGGGATTTGCCGCCGGGCTCCGCCCCCATGCATTGCTACGCTTGCAGGGAATGGAGCCTGGCACATAGAACATCGGGCAGATGATCCGACAGAGGACACAGCAGGGGGGGGGGGACATCACAGTATCCTGGTGACAAGGTAAGTACGCTGTACCAGGATTCTGCAATGCAATCCTGAGTGTGGCTCAGGGTTACCGCTAATGGAACTGAAATTCAACCCCGAGCCACACTCGAGAATACAGCCAGGGAGGATAAAGGAACCAGCACGGAAGACTAAATTAATATCTCTAATGCCCTAATGGGTGGGGTAACTATACTATGGTAAATGAAAAGGCTTATTGTGAGATATACTCTATATTTGGGCAGCACAGCGGTGTAGTGGGTAGCACTCTCGTTATAGCAGTAAAAAAAAGGTCGCTGGTTCGAATACCAATTACGACACTACCTGCCTGGAGTTTGCATGTTCTCCCTCTGCATGGGTTTCTTCCGGCTATTCCGGTTTCCTCCCACACTCCAAAGACATGCTGGTAGGTTAATTGGCTTCTGTCTAAATTGGCCCTAGTGTATGAATGTGAGTTAGAGACCTTAGATTGTAAGCTCCTTGAGGGTAGGGACAGATGTGAATGTACAATGTATATGTAAAGAGCTGCGTAAATTGACAGCGCTATATAAGTACCTTAAATAATATTAATATACAGTAAAACTTTGGTTTGCAAGCATAATTCGTTCCAGAAACATGCTTGTAATCCAAAGCACTTGTATATCAAAGCATTTTTTTTACAGGGTATAAAAGAGAAGAGAGGCACCTCTAAGTGTAGCAATAAGTTGCTAAATGTTGTACCTTCATTAAATGTAACCATATTGCTAAACTTAGAGGCTCCACTCTTTATTTTTATACCCAGTTGTGACATGACGCTACTCTAATATCAAAACATCGCTTGTATATCAAGGCAAAATGTATTAAAACATTTTGCTTGTCTTGCAAAACGCTCTCAAACCAAGTTACTCTCAAACCAAGGTTTTACTGTGCTGAGCTTTGCTGTTTAGTTTGAATATAATTTAAAAGCTTATAGCTCACATGCTTTCTGATGCCCTTAAAGTGATTGTAAACCCTCACCCTTCAAAACAACCCATGTAGTTTAACAAAGAAATTAAATGCAAAACATTTGTGTATACATATAGAAAACATTATACAAACTGTATTTTCCCTTTTTTTAATAAGTGATCACATTCCCTCTGTTTTCAGCTGCATAAGAGCTACACTGTAATGGAGGAGAATTGTCATCACATTGATTTTCCCAGTGAATGACTGTGCGGTGAGGGGGGGTCTGATCATTGGAGGAGATCAGGCTGAGTTCCAACGCAGCCATCAAACTGACCATACTGCCCTCTCATGCCTTGTGTGGTACGTTTTAAATAGGCGAGCAGAGGGACTGGCAGGAACGCCAGGAATTTCACGCAAAGGAAGCAATACAAAGAGAGCAGGATACTTTTTGATGCAAGTACACTGGACAGCAGGCTCATATCAGTACTATGAAATGTTGGATTTTTATATTCTTTAAAAAAAAGTTTTTTTGTCAGAGATGCCATATTGGCAGTCTAGGTTTCCAGGGAAATAAAGGGGAAAACAATTATTTTTTATATTATTTGTCTTATTCTTTACTTTTTAATGACTTTTTTTATTTTATTAATTTAATTATTATTTCTTATTTTTATTTTTTTTTAATAATTTTTTTATCAATTTTATTTCACTTAACTTTATTGCTATTACACAGGAGAAAACAATTCCCTGTGTGATAGCAATTAGAGGTGACAGGTTCTCTTTATTGACCCTGTCACCTCCAAAACAGGAGTCCTAGCACTGTGCTAAAACTCCTGTCACAGCTGAAATGGGAAGAGCACAGCTCACCCCCTCTCACTGTGTACATAGGTGGCAGGAGGGAGGACAGGGGACAGACTCAGCGGCCGGGGGGAGGACGAAGTCCCGAAGACAGAGCCAGCAGAGAGAGGTGTGTGTGGGGGGAGGGGATAGGAGGACGGACGGCATCACACATTTTACAAGTAATTTCGGAAACATCGCCGCAATCACTTGTTAACAAGCGAGTGGATTCCCCCAAACTACATTTAGTCCTGCTAGAAAGCAACTTACCGCCCTTAACTGTATGTTATGGGCATCGGGGGACTCCATGCTGCTTCCCCCCTTCGTCGCCCTGCCGCCCCGAGGCCTGGCCGCAGTGGCCTTGTGGGAAATCCGAGCATGACTGCGTTGCCCTATGGTTTTGTGCGAGCAGGCTTATGATCATTGTACAATTCTGCCGAATGTTAAAAAAAAAACACACACACACTCGGAGATCAGCCATATGGGTAACACGGGGCTAGCAGCCCTTGTAAATATTCACTAATGCTTCAATGATTGTCAAATGAAAAGCAAGGAATGACCATTGCAGACAACTCTACTATCCAACACTTTGATGCTGGGGCTATGTTCAAGATCTCATTTTTTTTGTTAAACAGTCTGGCTAAATAAAAGGAAGGTATAATAAATACATAACATCTGCAACTGATTTGGTGTCCTGGACATTCATTATTTTTATGTACAGTGTTTTGGCATCTGGTGAAAACGACTGCCTGCTCAGCACCATATAGTTTAATATCATATCTTGGCAAGGAAGAAGCTCACATTTTTGTGACATGTTGCACAGAGAGACATTTCATTTTTGTTTACTGTACTTATTCAAGAACCATAAATACTTTAAAGGACAAAATAATGCATTCTGAATTTTACCAGGCTAGATATTTAATAAAATCGGAATTTATTTCAGATCATTTTGGCAGACCATAAAGCATGGCAGACTAAAAGGCAGTGAAGCATCTGAAGAATGTTGAACCTCCTTTTTGCATCACCAAGAACCATTGCAATCTTTGTGACTTGCCCGTTACATATTAAAAGTCACATGTATTTAAGACTTTGGGCCAGATTCACGTAGAAGTGCGGCGGCGTAACGTATCGTAGATACGTTACACCGCCGCAAGTTTTCATCGCAAGTGCCTGATTCACAAAGCACTTGCAATGAAAACCTACGCTGGCGGCCTCCGGCGTAAGCCCGCGTAATTCAAAGGGGCGTGTGCCATTTAATTTAGGCGCGCTCCCGCGCCGGACCTACTGCGCATGCTTCCTTTTGAATTTCCCGCCGTGCTTTGCGCGAAGTGACGTAATTTTTTCGAACGGCGACGTGCGTAGCATACTTCCGTATTCCCGGACGTCTTACGCAAGAAGCAAAAATTTTTAAATTTTGACGGGGGAACGACGGCCATACTTTATACAGCACATACGTGTGCTGTGTAAAGTTAGGGCACCTAAAACGACGACTAACTTTGCGACGGGAGACTAGACTAGCAGCAACGTAGCGAACGCGAAAAACCGTCGTGGATCGCCGTAACTCCTAATTTGCATACCCAACGCTGGTTTACGACGCAAACTCCCCCCAGCGGCGGCCGCGGTATTGCATCCTAAGATCCGACAGTGTAAAAAAATTACACCTGTCGGATCTTAGGGCTAACTATGCGTAACTGATTCTATGAATCAGTCGCATAGTTAGGAAGACACTAAAACAGAGATACGACGGGAGATACGCCGTCGTATCTCTTTTGTGAATCTGGGCCTTTGTTCCCAAAAATAGCACCCATTTCACTGCAAGTTTTAACATGTTGAAAAAATTTATATGTGCAACAAATAGAGCTTTCCTATTGGCCCCAAGGCATACCTGCATGGCAGAATTTATGCCCAAGGATAACCAGGATAAATGGAAAACCCCTATAATCTCAAGCCTTTCCATGCACCTATATAGAGAGACCTTAACGTGGTAGTAAACTGCAGATATAAAAAAAAAATCCCCTTTGCATAGCATACTACTGTAGTACATTATGAAGTTCTTACCTTAAAGCTAATGTTACTTTGGAACGTAACTTATAAATCAGTTTTGCAGTTTGTGACTAAAAGGAACATAGCTCCCTCCAGTGTTCATTCATTATATTGCTGCAATCTGTTCGGTTTAGTTATTATGGAGCAGTGCATTATGGATCTTGTTGTACAGAGAGACAGAGACTCTACTGCTGTAGATGTTAAACAGACTACGATGCCCACAGTGCTACTGTGCTACCAGAGGGCATTGCACCACGCACAGCCCGCTGGGAGGATTTATTTAAAGCAAGGGAAGGCTTGGATCCGGGCTCTCGGGATGCCATCTTCAAGCCAGCAGGAAGCCTGTGCTGAGGCCTGATGCAAGCATGCTTAAGCCCAAGAAGCCTGGGCCCACAGTCACCAGAGCGGATCGCCTCGTCTGAAAGGGATCCTTGTTGCAGTGTCCAGTCGCCCATCCACCAGCACCTTCTGAACGGCTGCACGGAGTACCAGGGACTACAGGCTGCGGAGAAGCAGAGTCGAGACACTCCAGACCGAACATACTGGTGAGGCGAGGCCTCATTTGGTGAGCGGGCACCTGCCCATCGATATAAATAACTATATCGCAGGAAGGAGGTTCTTATAGACTCACTTACACTTTTTGGGAGTCATTGTGCCACGTGTAGAGATACATTGCATCCGGCAGTGACATTTCCTTGATATGATTGACGCTTTGGTTACCTACACGCTATATACTTTGGGTGCTTATTTTCTCTTTCTTTATACATCCCATTGGATTACAATTTACTAATGTGCACCAACTGAGGCTAGCAGAAGGCTACTTTTAACCGGAAGGAACAAATACAGAATTCAATTGTTTGTCTGAGCTTATGCAGTAGGACACGTGTCTGTGGAATTGACTGCTAGAGGGAGCCAAAGAGCATACAGACTCACACATATAATATAACTGTGTATACTCATTGTTATTTCTGAGAGCTGTGTGAGACCTGGTGGAGAGGTACTCCAGTGCTGACATTGGGGAGATCCCTTCACTGCGTACTTACTCAGGTCTGACTTCAGCTTGTATTGTTCAAACCTGTTATTTAATCACTTAAGGACCGCCACACGACTATATACGTTGACAGAATGGCACGGCTGGGCAAATGGACCTATATATAAGTCCTCTTTAAGAGCCCAGCCGTGGGTCGCGAGCGCACCGGCGGCGGTGCGCTTGCGACCCGGTCCGAAGCTCCTTGACCGTGCTCGCGGGTCCCGCGGACACGATCGCCGCCAGTGTCCCGCGATCGGGTCACAGGAGCTGAAGAACGGGGAGAGGTGAGTGTAAACACACCTTCCCCGTTCTTCTCTGTGGCAGTGTCAGTGATCGTCTGTTCCCTGATATAGGGAACGACGATCACTGACGTCACACATTCAGCTCCGCCACCCTACAGTAAGAAACACACATGAGGTCACACTTAACCCCTAGTGGTTAACCCCTTCACTGCCATTGTAATTTTCAAAGTAAATGACAATGTAATCAGTGCATTTTTCACTGATCGCCGCCATTAGTAGTAAAAAAATATATATTAATAAAAATGGCATAAAATTATCTCCTATTTTGTAAACGCTATAAATTTTGCGCAAACCAATTGATAAACGCTTATTGCGATTTTTTTACCAAAAATAGGTAGACAAATACGTATAGGCCTAAACTGAGGGAAAAAAAAATTATATCTTTTTTGGGGATATTTATTATAGCAAACAGTAAAAAATATTGCATTTTTTTTTAAATTGTCGCTCTTTTTTTGTTTAAGATGCAAAAAATTAAAACCACAGAGGTGATCAAATACCACCAAAAGAAAGCTCTATTTGTGGAAAAAAAAGGACGCCAATTTTGTTTGGGAGCCACGTCACACGACCACGCAATTTTCAGTTAAAGCGACGCAGTGCCGAATCGCAAAAAGGGGCAAGGTCCTTAACCTGCATAATGGTCCGGGTCTTAACCAGATCAATATCCCAGGAGTTCTGATTCAAAAGTGTTCCTTTATTTATTTTTTTGAGAAGTATATATATATATATATATATATATATATATATAAAAATAGGCTCCAGTTTTATTTAACCTTGACCCTTTCAGCCTCACCCACTGTTGGTCACAACCACCATTTGGCACAGAGTGCAATACCCTTTTTTTCCTCATCTGGGTGCTTACAGGTGCCCTAGGTTTTTCACAATCCTAGCAAGCCCCAGATAGTTACATACATACCTAGCTTCTATGAGTAATATTGTATGTTTAAAAGAAGTATAATAAAGTATTTTACCTGAAACTGTGAAAAAGACTTGGAAACCTGATGGGAGGGAGTACATGTATTAAAAAAAAAAATAGTGTGCCCATTTTTATTAATCTTATAACCGTTATTATCATGGTGGATAATATTTCTCACTTAGAACAGCTGTCATAAGTTGCCAACAGCAGGCTTTTTTTTTTTTATCTGCCAGTTCAGCAACATTTTAGATAGACATAACAAATACCATTCTCAGCAGTGGTCTCTACAGGCTAAAAAATTACAAAATATTTAAATAACTATATTAGTGGACTTACATTTTTAGAGAATCACTCATTTTGGCTGCAATGAAGTCTCATTTGGATGATACTAAAGCCTATGCGTTTTCTGAATTCTCAATATAGTCATGTATGACTAACTTAAAGTAATAATAAAATAAGACATTTTTAGGAAATCACATTTATCACTGTGTTCAGCTTAGGCAGTCAAGTTGCAGTTCACACTCTTCTAAATTTTTCGCTCACTTCAAAAAAGGCCACTGGGTCTGCTACCTCTTGGGACAGCTATATAGAGCCAAGCCTCAAACATTCCAGCTTTAAAATATGATTGTACTTTCTGTCCTGTGTAACATATCTCATAAATTAAGGCTAAATTTTCAAAGATTCTAATGGCAAAAAGTAAGGCAAGGCCAAATTGTTCTTTGAGATGTTTACAGATATGAGACATTTCACATTTCCCGTAGGTAAAGTCATTTGCTGTGGCCAGAATGTTATAGTAGCTTGAGAGCACAACGCCAAAGCAAACAAGGACTTTTCAAAACCAATCTACACGACAGAGCTGCAAGGACACTGAAATCACTAGCATTTTAGTTTTATAATATTATTCTTAACCGCTTGAGGACCGCCGCACGACGATATACGTCGGCAAAATGGCACGGCTGGGCACAAGGGCGTACATGTACGTCCCCTTTAAGATCCCAGCCGTGGGTCGCGAGTGCGCCGCCGGCCGCGCGCTCGCGGCCTGGTCCTCTTCTCCGTGACCGGCCCTGCGGGAACAGCGGACCCGATTGCCACCGGTGTCCCGCGATCGGGTCACAGAGAGGAAGAACGTGGAGAGGTAAGTGTAAACAAACCTCTCCCTGTGCTTCCTAAAGAGCCTGTCACTGATCGTCTGTTCCCTGTCATAGGGAACGACGATCAGTGACGTCACACGCCCCCCACAGTAAGACTCACTCCCTTCAGGCACACGTTACCCCTACAGCGCCCCCTCCTGGTTAACCCCTTCACTGCCAGTGTCATTTTTACAGTAACCAGTGCATTTTTATAGCACTGTTTGCTGTAAAAATGACAATGGTCCCAAAATAGTGTCAAAAGTGTCCGATGTGTCCGCCATAATGTCGCAGTCACGATAAAAAACGATAAAAACATTCTCACTAAAAACTGGGGAGGCGCCCAAGGTGAAATGTCAGTCACACCCACTGCTACACTAACCACTCCCTGCTCCCAGATCAAAAACAAACAGGCCTAGTCTGCAGCATTAGACCTGTTTAAATTTACCTGCGCTGACAGAACCTCAAACACAGGTTTAGCACAATAACCTGTTTGTGTAGGGTCATTTCTCATAACCCCCAAAAAGAGGGTTACGTGCCTTTAATGGCATATTGCCAAAAAAAGTTAAATGGGGTGGGATTGTGAGAGCATATGTGTGCAATTTACTGTCTTGAGATAAAAACTTAATGGGTCATGGCCTCGTTCTGAAATGCTTTCAATGTTCCAGTGTCATCAAGGGAACACCATAACTTGACATGCCAAAGTACCTAAAAGATCCCAAAGGTGATAGGACAGGCCATATGGCACAAGTACAGTCAACTCATATTTACTTTTACTTAATATGTCTCCAAACAGGATTGTATCTATAAAAAATAGAAAGGTATATTGATCCATGAATGGTGTCCATTTCGTTCTGCAGGTTTAAATCGTGACTTTTATTTTTATTTTTCAATGATACATTTTTATCTTGGTTCTCATTTCTTACAGATCCTTATAGCTACCGAAACAAGAATAAACTCTCAATGGATATGATCTTTGTAGAGTTAAGACAGATTTTTAGGTAGATGTAGCTATTGTATAAGTTCCAATTTTATCCTCCTACTTTATACTATTTGTAAGCATTTGTACTTTAGCTTTAAAATGGGAAGGATGCCTGAAAATGTTGCTTTTGAGCAAAAAAAGTTGGGTCTCCTGCTGTATGTAGCGCTACCCTCACAGGAGCTTTTAACTATTCACATCGAGGATTCTAACTTCCTTTCCTAATGAGACTTGAGCGAAGTCCTTGCAAAGGCACATGCAGGCTTCTCAGCAGCACAGAGCAATGTCCCTTAGTAAAGTAGTGGACGGTTCTGGGCAAACTCTAATGCTGCGTACACACAACCGTTTTTCGGGTTCTAAAAAATGAAATTTTTAAGGGTCTAGAAAAAACAAAGTTTTTTTCAACCCAATCATTAAAACAGCCTTGCCTACACACGATCGTGAAAAAAAAATGCTCTAGCAAAGGGCAGTGACGTACAACACGTATGACGGCACTATAAAGGGGAAGTTCCATGCGGATGGCGCCACCCTTTGGGCTGCTTTAGCTGATTCCGTGTTAGTAAAAGACGATTCACGCTTTTCAGTCTGTTACAGCGTGATGAATGTGCTTACTCCATTACGAACGCTAGTTTTACCAGAACGAGCGCTCCCGCCTCATAACTTGCTTCTGAGAATGCACGTTTTTTTCACGTCGTTAAAGCCCACACACGACCATTTTTTACAACCTTAAAAACGACAACGTTAAAAACGTTGTGAAAAAATAGAGCATGTTCGAAAAAAAATTTGCCCATTTTTTAGAACCCGGAAAATGCTCTGAAGCCCACACACGTTTTTAATGACATAAAAAAACGTCATTTTTTAGAACCCGAAAAACGGTCGTGTGTACGCGGCATGAGAACACAAGCCAGCGTTCTTCCTTGCGTGGACCTTCCGCTTACTCAGCACAAAAGGGTATGACTGTCTAAGGATCCTAAGGGTGTCTGTACTCACAAGGCTCCTGCAGCTCCACAGCTTTCTCTCTCTGTGATACCAGCACTGTAGACTTTCCCTCTGTCATCTATGGTAGGACCAGGGTTGCCACACAGACTTCATTCTCTCAGGTCTCCCATCCAAAGCTGCATTTGAGCAATTCAGGCCCTAAGGTTGCCCACCGGAGGCCACATGGCCACAGATGCTGTGAAGGCAAAGTCTCTCCCCCATCTTGGTGCAATCACCTTCTGGGAGTGACCCAGAGCCCATGTGCTTATCAAACATTAATGCCTTCTGGACAACTATCAAGTCAGCAGTCTTCCCCGTGATTGTGTAACTTCTACAACCTTACACAATCACGGGGAAGACTGCTGACTTGATAGTTGTCCAGAAGACAGTCATTGACACTGACAGTCATAAGGAGGATGATGTCAATGAACGACGAAACGCGTCTGGGTTGGTTGTAGTGACTGCCGGTCAAAGTGACGTCACCACGCAGACCGATATTCACGTGAGTGAGCGAGCCAGGTCGGACAAACGGAGGTACGAGACACCGCTCTGATATCCCACGGCCTTCGACTGCGTTTAATGTGATGTATTGAGATAATTTTTTATATTGTAAATGTGATTTTAAAGGGGGTTGGTTTTGATTAAAGAGCTATTACGGAATGACACTATTGTGGCTCTTTTTTACCTCTGAATATGAGTACCTGCGTCATGTTTTTGCGTGCCCTTTGAGTCTGAGTGATGAGGAGTCAATCCGGGTATATACAAGGCTATTGACACAGTGTTGTCTGGTAAGAATAATCACAACAGGGGTGATTTTATAACCCCCTTTTTTTCTTCACGAGTGGTGGTGTTGGTGGCAGAAGAATTGTACTTCAAGTAGTTGAGATCAGCTCTTGATACTTTTGATCACGGACTGCCTCTCGTTTTTTTTCTACTAGATTGATGGACTCTAACACACATATCTCTTGAACATATATCGCACTGAATAATAGGAATATATATATATATATATATATATAATGTCCTTGTGTAGCACTGCCTTAATATATAATTTATTGTATTATTTATTGTATATTAATTGCTGTACATACATTTACCTGACTATGACTACAGACTCCAAGCTGGAATATTAAAGGGGAGGCTACAGGAGAAAGGTTATGATCCAGGATCTCTTGACACCACTATGAAGGAGGTGGCCATAATTGATAGATCTTCTTTATTGGATGCTAACACTCAAAAGGTCAAGAAATCACCAGTGGTGCCATTCATTACCACTTTCTCTACTCAGCACAATGCGATTAAGAAGATTATTTCGCAAACACTGGCAAATATTAATGAGCGACAGGACCATCAACACCTTTTTACCAGCCAACCCTCAGGTCATTTTTAGGGGAGTTCCCTCCCTTAGAGACAGGGTGGCCCCCAATGTAGTTGACCCCCCCACTAAGAAGGTGTCCTTTTTTCAGAAGGGTCTGTCTGGCTACCATTAGTGTCGTAGATGCCAGGTTTGCACATTAAATAAATGTAAGTCGAAGAAAACAGATTCCTTCTTCTCCACAAGTACTTAAGGGAACACAAAATTGAACCCTTCATTACCTGTAGCTCCATGGGCATAGTGTATCTTTTACAGTGCCCGTGTGGGCTGCAGTACATTGGCAGGACCAAGAGGACAATGCAGATCAGGCTGGGTGAGCATATCACCAACATAAAAACAGGTTTTAAACAACACTCAGTCTCCAAACATTATGACCTACACCATAATCGAAATCCAGCCAATACCCTCTTTTTGGGAATAGATAAATTCGATGCCCATTGGAGGGGTAGCTCTCTGGTGCGAGAGCTCTCTAGAATGGAGATGGCTTGGATATATCGTACGCGGAGCTACACTCCTCATGGCCTAAATGTTGACACGGACGTCAATGCCTTCATAGATAATGGGTAAAGCATGTATCTTTGATTTGCATAACCAGTGATACACTTTAATGCTTGTGTTCTGTTGTATACTGGCTCAGACATCCGGGTGGGTCCATGAGGTCCGTACCAATAGAATTTAAATCCCTTTCTTCTACCCGAGTGGTAGAATTGGTGGGGTGGACACTGACTACCCAATGGGGTGAAAATGTATATGATCCCTTTCATATTCAGATAGGAAGTTGGTGCTAATCCTTCACGGTTTTAACACATTAGCCCTACTGGCTATTTTTAAACTTAATTTTATTCCAAATTTCATTCAAATCCCTTTAAAAGTACATTTTTTCTAATGTGTATATTTTCATTATATTTCTAATATCATTAGGATTATTTATATTTTTTATTGGTATTTTGAATTTTAATTTTATTAATGTATTTTTTATTTTAATTCTGTCATTCGGCTTTTATTACTACTGGTACTGGGTGCTGGGGCTATTAGGGCTGCTGTCTAACATACGTGTGGCCTTATTTGGCTTTCAATGGCTGACAGCCTCAGTTTAAACCGAATGGGATAATTTTTCTTTTTTCATTTATTGATTAATGACACGGTTTCTATAGCAGTGAAATGCGTTTGATATCTTTTATTTATCCATATAGTAACATTCTCTTTTTCCGTTTACCCTGGTTTCTTTTTCCAAAACTCTTTTTTAACCTTAACAGGCTCCGTGACTATTTTCATTGTTACATGTCTGCATTTATTTTTGACACTATTGGCACATTTGGCCCTTTTCAAAATGGTGGCGATGGCGTCAGGGACTCCCGGATCTCTGAGCTGGGCGTTCCCTGTGTAGTGTAATTTAAATAGCGGTGTGTCAGCACGCCACTCGTGCCCCTGGAACGGCGTCTTTTACGACAAAACGGCGTAGGGAGGAGCAGTGTGCTGACGATACCGCATACTATACCACGCAGAGTCCCGGAACGTACGGGCTGTGGAAGCCTTTTCTACTTATTGACACGCTATTTTATATCTACACAAATGTGAGTGGATTTCTGTTTTTAAAGTTTAATAAAGTGCTTATAAGCTGTTTTACGCTATGTGAGCCTCTCCTCTCTCTTTATCATACCTCATGTTGATTGATTGGCGGAATGAGTTTCCACTCGTACTGGGATCCATTTGTATGGGACAATAGAGGAACTGGTCTGGGAAGAGCAGAGACCATGGCTGGGTTATATGTAAGCAGCGATTCCTGTGGTGGCGACTTTTCTATCCTTTGGGGATTATCACATCTTTTTTGGGTGTTTCGTTTACCATCACAGCATTTCACGTTTGGAAAGGAACATATGAGCACTGGATATATTGGACTTTACTTTGGACTACATTTCTATTTTTTGTTTACACTGTCATTTATTTTCACATTCTGTTACAAATCGCACATAGAAGTGACAGGTTCTTGCGAGTGGTGAGTGTCATCCATATATTCCACCGACAGGAACCGTCTCATTGGGTTTTAGGATTCAATCCATTATAGGTGATCTTTAACACACACGTAGGGTGTTTTTTGGTTTCAATACCATTTTTTAAGTTTTATCATTTTTTGCACATTTAATTTTATATTGCAGCGCAGCCATTTTTCTTACACATACTTTTACCTAATTGTCTCCCTGTTAAGCAGAGAAACCAAAAACTATAATATATTCATACTAGCACCTACCTAGGAGGGTGTTACATCATGTATATGTTGGATGACCAGGAGTCCACTTGGTTACTCTGCCAACTGTATCCCAGGATTAATCACAGTACTGCCTTCTCATTCCCCCAGTTTGACACTGAATGAATGCTTGTTATGTGCATCATAATGGAATTTATTCATTTATTCCAAGGAATAATGGCAACCATTGCTTCAAAGTCTACTTTTGCTACATATTAGCAGTCAATGTAAAACAATAGAATAAACAGCAAAATCAAATTACTAATATGTATTTCTTTGTTTTTTTTTAAGTATGCATTTTGAATGTTGTTAGTGGAAACATACCAACACTATGTATTTTTTTTATATATCTTTATAAAAGGTGCAGCCCATGTTATTACAGTTGCCTGTATCCATAGCATTCTAAGAAGACTGGATGTAACATTACAGCAAATTGGGAACAGGGCATCAAAAATGAAAAGTGTATGGGCATGTTCAACACTAGCCCGTAAGCGCTGCGCAAACTGTTGGCACTATATACATCCTGTATAATAATAATAATAATATGCCTAAACATTCTGTTTTAGAATATATCAGATTAGTGTCCATTTTGTGCTGGCGGAGGGGGGTAATGCCTTGCATTCTTACAAGTTACAAGGCACCGTGACCTCTTTTTCTCTTGAACTTTATTGACATTTTCAAGTAGTATGTAATTTATCCTTATGCACTGCAGTGAAGTGAACCTTGACCTCAGATGAGTTCCAGTGCATTTTGGAAACATTTTGCATGTCCGCAATGAACTGCAATCTCCTTGAGAGCAGTGTTGCAGTGTATAATAGGGCACATTAAAAACAAATCCTTTCTATGTGCCTTTTCAATGACTGGTGTTGATCAAGCGCAGAAAAACACCAGTAACCACCTGAAGGCAGCGATGCAGTGTGAACAGGGCACATTGAAATAAATGTTTTCTAGGAGCCCTTGCAGTGACTAACTATAATTAAGTACAGAAAAACACAAGACACTGCACATAGTGTGAATGGACCCTAATGCAACTAATATACCTTTCACATTACCATGTCAATATAGAAAACAGCTTATTCTATGGGTTTCTCCCAGGGCCGGCCCTACCATGGGACCCGATGGTACCATTGTACCAGGCAGCACTTTCAGAGGGGCAGCAAATTTCCTGCCCGCACACATCCCATTCCGCCAGCTCCACTCTCCACTCCACTGTGGGGCTAATTGCCGCCTGACCGCTCCTCCCGTTCCGCTCTCCGCTCCACTGTGGGGTTAATTGCATGAATAGAGCCATAACAGGTCCTTTTTATACTCCTATATACATGTATAGAGCCATGATAGGTGCACTTTAGTTATCATGATCTAAAATAATGGATGTGGGGGCATTTTGGTGGGCGTAATTTTTTTTGGGGGGGGGGGGCAGCATTTCATTCTTGGTACCAGGCAGCACAATGTCTTGGGCCGGCACTGGTTTCTCCTCTTTATTTCAGTAAAGTATTAAGTACCACATATTTAAATGTATTGATTCTTTAAAATTAAATACACAGAGCTGCATTTTAAACCCAAGAAAAAGCAAGAAAATGAAATTGAAATTTTACTAAATTCAAGTGGGACATAATGACATGTTGTAATAACTGCTGCACAAAAAAATGCATTGTTAGGCTTTTATTGCCCTACATAACCTTTGTGAATATGTGACCTTACATGGGCTGAAAGCTTTGGCTCAGTCCCATGAAAACATCTGCTCCCTTTGCAGGTACACTGAAGAGACCTCTCTCTCTGCTGGAATCAAGGTACAGCCAGCATGTCCTTTCCAAGAGGTCATGCCAAATGATACAACATGTAAATCAGCTTAAGAACCAGCAACAGAAGGTCCTTTTACCCTGACCCTCAACTAAGCATCCAGGCCAGATCACTGCTGTGAAGACTTCTTCAATCATGTCATCAAACAAGAACATGTAGGGAGGAGGCCTAAGGAGGCATCTGTAACATTCCCACTAAGGAGTCACTTTAAAATACTGACAGATGCATCTGTCATATTGCACCTTCAACTAACCTGAAACACAAAAGCTTGACACATTGAAACTGTTCACCTTAGGCTCTAATTTACATATGCTTTGTCCTTAATATTAACATGGTACAGTATACACATCAAACTATATCTTCCATGTGTATTTTTTTTAATAATAATGGTTTTGTTCATAGTTTGAAAAAATTGGATTAGCCACAGCAATATAATAATTTCATGTGTGTCTTTTTTTTTAAAGTTTTTGCTATACATACACTTAAAGTTGAAAAGAGGATATAAATTGTAGTTAAGTTTCCCCAAAAAGACTTTTGGAGGAGAGCATATACACATGTTGCAGTACAACTCTGTTAATCATCTGTTATGTGTCAGAAAATCAGGCACCCATCTACTCTGGGACAACGCCACTACAGGCTTCTTGATCCTCCCGGTCTATTTAGACCAATGAGGGGAACTGCCTAAGGAAAAGTTTTGGAAATTTGCGCAGGACATTACGTAGCTGGACATATACCAGCAGGTCCTGGGCCCTTTCACTTTCCACCTCTCGGAAATAGGCAGCTAGGGCTGGGTTGGACGCTATAGTTTCATCCTCCCCCTGACACACCTTTTTGGACTAAGCCTGAACGATCCTGGGTGAGATCCATCCCCATCCCACCAGTGAACTGTAACCTGCACTATTCTGCTCCTGTGGCCCCTGATGAGGGTTTTGAATAAAACCAGAAACACGTCGGGCTACTCTACTTCGCCCATTGGAGAGTGCTTTTATGTTATGTACTGTTTGTTTGTTGTTTTGTGAATTTTCTGCCTTCATTGGCACACACATGGGGCCAGATTCACAGCGGACTTACGACGGCGTATCTCCACGTACACCGTTGTAAGTCTGAATGTGAGCCGTCGTATCTATGCGCCTGATTCTCAGAATCAGTTACGCATAGATTTGGCCAAGATACGAGCGGCGTAAGTCTCTTACGCCGTCGTATCTTGGGTGCAATATTTACGCTGGCCGCAAGGGGCGCTTCCATAGATTTACACGTTGAATATGTAAATTAGGTAGATACGCCAATTCACGAACGTACTTGCGGCCGCTACGGCGTTTACTTAAGGCTTACGTCCGGCGTAAAGGTACCCCTGCTATATGAGGCGTAGGTAATGCAAAGTATGGACGTCGGCAAGCTTATCTTTTTACGTCGTTTACGTAAGTCGTACGTGAATGGAGCTGTGCGTAGGTTACGTTCACGTCACAGGCATTGGGCCTGGTGTATCTAAGGCCCCGTACACACGACCAAACATGTATGCTGAAACTGGTCCGCGGGCCAGTTTCAGCATACATGTTCGGTCGTGTGTGGGCGCGAGCGGGCCGAATTCCAGCAAACATTTGCCCGCCGGGCCTTTTCCCAGCGGGCAAATATTCCTGGACGTGTTTTAAAACCGTCCGCTGGAATCCTGCCCGCTCGGACATGTACGGTCGTCAGTACAGACCTACCGTACATGTCCAGGCGCCCGCCGTCCCTCGCATGCGTCGAATGACTTCGACGCATGCGTGGAAGCCTTTAAATGGCAGGCCCGCCCACGTCTCCGCGTCATCGCCGCGTCATCGTCGCGGCGACGACGCGGACACGCCCCGCGTATTGTTTACGCGCGGACTTCTGTACGATGGTGTGTACAACCATCGTACAGAAGCCCTCTGGCAGACATGTACGGTGAAAACGGTCTGACGGACCGCTTTCACCGTACATGTTTGTTCGTGTGTACCCGGCCTTATGGAGTAAATTCGACGTGATAATGAGCATGCGCCATTCGTTATGCGCGTCAGTTACGTGGGGTCACGATTTATTTACATACAACACGCCCACTACCAGCCTATTTTGAATTAAGCGGGCTTACGCCGGCCAATTTACGCTACGCCGCCGCAACTTACGGAGCAAGTGCTTTGTGAATACTGCACTTGCCCATCCAAATTGCGGAGGCGTAGCGTAAGTAGTTACGTGCTCGTACGTGAATCTGGCCCATTGTCTTTGGTGTTTTTTTTACTGTTTATGTGCACTTCGTTGTTTTTATATGCACTTAGGTGCGTTTGTACCAAGTGCTAACATGCTTACTCTGTCCAAATAAACATCGTTTTTATACTCAACTGTGTTTGGCTTACAAAGTCCCATCTAGGGGGTATACCCTTTCCTGTTATCTGTCAGATAATCTGTTCTGCAGCTTTTCCCAACCCCAACAAAAACTTTTTATCGATTTTCTATATTGTCCAGTATTTTGGCTATGGAAAGACCCAACTGTGATCACCTACCTTTCACTGGCCCGGATTCAAGAAGCAATTGCGCCTTTGTAACCATAGGTTACACAGCGCAATTGCTTACTTGCCCCGGCGTTACGAATGCTCCTGATTCAGGAACATCGTAACGCTGACTGCAGCCTAAAATCTGCGTGGCATAAGGCTCTTATGCCACGCATATCTTAGGCTGCATTCTTGCGATGACCGCTAGGGGGGCACTCCCATTGTGCTCAGTGTATAGTATGCATATTGCATACTAATACCGATTCACAATGTTGCGCGAGCCCTGGGTACGCAATTTATGTTGTTTCCGTACGGCGTGTTTAGCGTAAGGCTGCCCCTTCTAATAGCAGGGGCAGCCAATGCTAAAGTATACCCGTCGTTCCCGCGTCGCGACGTTCGAATTTTACGTAATTTGCGTAAGTGATTTGTGAATGGCGCTGGACGCCATTCACATTCACTTTGAAGCAAATGACGTCCTTGCGACGTCATTTGTCGCAATGCAAGTCGGGAAAGTTTAACGACGGAGCATGCGCTCTACGCTCGGCGCGGGAGCGCGCCTAATTTAAATGATTCCCGCCCCCTACGGGATCATTTACATTAGGCGCCCTTACGCAGGGCAAGTTTACACAGCGCACACGCAATTTACGGAGCTACTGCTCCGTGAATCGCGGGTAGCGCAGGAAATTAGCGGGGGCACGGGGCAAAAACGCTGCCCTGCGCCTCCGTAACTAAGGGGCAAATCTACCTGAATCCGGGCCACTGTTTATTCTACATCACATCTAACAAGCAACTATAATACTATATAGCAACCTACCCTAGTCAGGCTAGATTTAGTTTTTGTCACTGCAATACTCAGTGGAGTAACAATATATTTTCCAGATCTTGCCAGGATTCTCTAAGCTTGGTGGTTGATTCCTCCTGTCTGCCTTTGGAAAGAGATTCCAAACAGAGTAGAAGGGTCAGCCTATGGGTAATGAAGATTTATTTGACCTTAGCCAATCCCTGGGAGAGGGGTGTGTAGAAGGTGGCTGGGGAAAAGATAAATGTTTTGGGAGGCTGTGTTGCATTTGATATTAAATATGATTTTTTATTATGAGTGAGTGAGTGAGAGACTTGTAAAGCGCAACACGTGCAAACTGAATCGCCTCTGGGCGATGTATCCATTTCATGGGTAAGTAACCCCTTGACCACAGAAGAGATGGGTTTTAATCTTTCTCCTGAAGGCCAAGTGGTCCAACTCCAGTCGGATGGTGGTTGGTAGTGCATTCCACAGGCGGGGTCCTTGGACTGCAAATCTTCGATCTCCTTTTGACTTGTTTCTGGCTTTGGGTATTTGGAGGAGGTTTTGATTGGTGGATCGCAGAATGTGATTGGGGTTATGGGCCTTTATTTTTTCGCATAGATATTGGGGGGCGTTTCCTTGAATACACTTATGTATTAGACAAAGTGCCTTGAAAGTGATTCTGTCTTTTACTGTCAACCAATGAAGGGATCTCAGTGAAGGTGAGATTGATTCCCATGGTTTTTTCCCAGTCACTAGTCGAGCGGCCGTATTTTGAACGACTTGCAGACGAGTGATTTGGTATTTGGGGAGTCCTAGATAGAGGGCATTTGCGTAGTCGAGTCTGGAATTGATGATTGTTCCCACCACGACTGCAATGTCCTCTTTCGGGATGAAGGGCGTGAGTCTGCATAGTAGGCGCAGCAGATGGTGGGTTTTACCCAGAATGGGTGGGGGAGTCCATGTTGACGCGGGGTGATTTTTCCGGTTAGCGTGAAACAGGAGAAGTTCTGTTTTCGAACCATTGAGTTTAAGATAACTGTTTGTCATCCAGTTACCTATTAGAGTGAGGCATTTCTCTAGTCCAAAAGAATGATCCTTTTTGTTGCAGATGCGGAAATACAGTTGTGTGTCGTCTGCATAGGAGTGGTAAAGTAACTTCTGGTTACTGATGATTTCAAAGAGAGGGCGAAGATAGATATTAAACAATTATAAGACTGGAACAGCGTCCTGGTTTCACAGGCACAGAACTTCTCAAACTAATGCTGTTGGATACAATGGGAATGTAGATGCCATTGTTGTATTCAATTGACAGTTTAAACAGGCTATTGTCTCTATAGCCACAGTAAACAGGTAAGAGAGGGTCTCTCAAAAGAATTACAAAGATGTCCTTATGTTGGTCGGTTGTTATGGAAAACAACTTGAGCTATATAAAAGTTGCCAGGCATAAGCTGGGAGAGACTTCATCATCCATTAGAACCAAAGTCTGTAAGACCAGAAGCCACTTATCATGCTTTAAGACCAGAAGAGGAGCAGCCAACAAGAAGGTGCCTGATCTCCAGAAGCCTTGTTGTCAAAATAGATCACGAACACGCAGTAACCGGAGTCAAGTAACTTTCAAGAATACTTTTACTGTGTACAGACCATAGTTTCTGCTTATTTGCTAGGCATCTTGCTATAGATATCTGTCAGCCTTGTACTGTATTCCTAATATTGTAATAATTATATATGTACAGCATTTCTGTTCAGTAAAAGCTAATTTACACACTGTAGAGCTTTCAGCTTCCTTACTTATACCACAAAGTAACCTTTCTAGATAGACGCAAGAAAAACAGAGGCCTGATCAGCAGTGTTATTCTCTTGTGGCTTCTCCCCCTGAAAGGCAGCCAGTGTATTGAAGATATGTTGCTAGGCCTTAGCATGTGCTTGGCTGAGGGTCTGAAAGGACTTGAATCTAAAGGTACTTGCTGTAGAGCAGGCATGTCCAAAGTCCGGCCCACGGGCCAATCGTGGCCCGCATTCCGGTATTGAACAGCCCGCCTGGTTATCTGGACATATATATCTTATGTGGCCCCCAACGATCTCCCAGCGCCGTGGCCACAAAATATATATATGCTGGCTGCCTTGGAGGGGACAGGGAGGAGGCGGGACAAGTGCCACACACACACAGGAGTATTTCCTGTTTACACGGCAGCCTCTGTAATAGGAAGTCCAGTCTCCGGCGCTGCCATTGGATGACTGTTCTGTCCATCAAAGGCGGGCTTTCTATTAAAGAGGTTGCAGAGAAAACAGGAGTTTCTCCTGTATGTTATATCTTTTGGCGCTCGTCCCGCCCCTCCCTGTCCCCTCCAAGGCTGCAGATGATGGGCATCAATCAGGCTGCACTGTTGGCAATGGTGGGTGCTGCATTCCTGGCAATGGTGAGTCTGCATTCCTGACAATGGTGAGTGTTGCATTCCTGGCAATGGTGGGTGCTGCATTCCTGGTGATGGTGGGCGCTGCATTCCTGGCGATGGTGGGTGCTGCATTTCTGGCAATGGTGGGTGCTGCATTCATGGTAATACTGGATGCTGCATTCCTGGCAATGGTGGGTGCTGCATTCAAGGCAATGGTGGGTGCTGCACTTCTGGCAATACTGGGTGCTGCCTTCCTGGCAATGTGTATTCCTGGCAATGGAGGGTGCTGCATTCATGGCAATACTGGGCAGAGCATTGATGGCAATACTGGGTCCTGCATTCATGACAACAATGGGTACTGAATTCATGACAATGATGGGTGCTGCATTCCTGGCAATACTGAGTGCTGCATTCCTGGCAATGTGCATTCCTGGCAATGGTGGGTGCTGCATTCCTGGCAATGTGCATTCCTGGCAATGGTGGGTGCTACATTCATGGCAATACTGGGTGCAGCATTCATGGCAATGGTGGGTGCTGCATTCCTGTCAATGGGGGTGCTGCATTCATGGCAATAGGGGTGCTGCATTCATGGCAATGGGGGTGCTGAATTCATGGCAATGGGGGTGCTGCATTCCTGGCAATGGGGGTGCTGCACTGATGGAAATGGGGGTGCTGCCCTGATGACAATGGGGGTGCTGCAGTCATGGCACTTTTGAGGCTGCAGATGGGTACTGACCCTTACTTTGCTTCACAGTTCTTTATTTAAAATGTATTTATTTTCCCTCTTAAAGTGAAGGAGCGTGTTATACACTAATAAATACAATGGGCCAGATTCAGAAACAACTTACGACGGCGTATCTCTAGATACGCCATCGTAAGTCTGAGTGTGTGCCGTCGTATCTTGGCGCCTGATTCAAAGAATCAGATACGCCTCATGGTTGCCAAGATACGAGTGGCGTAAGTCTCCTACGCTGTCGTATCTTGGGGTACATATTTACGCTGGCCGCTAGGTGGCGCTTCTGTTGATTTCTGCGTCGAATATGCAAATGACCTAGATACGCCGATTCACAAACGTAGTTCCGCTCGGTGCATCTATATACGCCGTTTACGTAAGGCGTCGGTCCGGCGTAACTTTACCCCTCATAAAGCAGGGGTAAGTCATGTTAGGTATGGACGTCGGAAACGTCGGAACAGCGTCGTATTTTACGTCGTTTGCGTAAGTCGACCGTGAATGGGGATGAGCGTAGGTTACGTTCACGTCGCCTAAACATTGAGCCAACGTATCTTTGGGAGAAAATTCAACGTGATACTGAGCATGCGCGCGCATGTGCCGTTCGTAAAGCGCGTAATTTACGTGGGGTCACGAATCATTTACATACAACACGCCCACTACCAGCCTAGTTTGAATTAGGCGGGCTTACGCCGGCCCATTTACACTACGCTGCCGTAACTTAGAAGTTACGGCGGCGTAGTGTATCTGAGATACGCTACGCCAGCCTAAAGATAGGCGATTCTCTCTGAATCTGGCCCAATATATTCAAATAGCACGCCCGAGCTCATCTCTTTACTCACAAGAGAATTCTTGTTGGGCAGTGTATTCCTTGGGAATGAAGAGGGCCACTGCCTCTAACGCGCTTCGAAGGACAACCTTTTTCCTCAGAGCCCAGCAGCTGACAGCATCTGAACAACATCATAGATTGATAAGAACTTTGGGTGCCTAAGGATGTCCTTGTTTGCCCCTCTCCTGCCCATCTCTGTCAGAACATGGCTCACATTAGCGGAGTGAGGGAGGGAAATACTGGAATACTAATCAGTACCAATGTGTAAAGATATACAGTATATGCTTTATGAGAATAAACCACCTCTAATGTTGGGTGTCCTACCTGTATTGATGCTGCTGCGTTATGTAAAACTATTCGATTCGTTTTTACATTTTTTTTTTTTTTTTTTTTTTTTTTTTTTTTTCACTTCAGACTCTACCTCATAGAGTGCTTTTTTAATGCTCATGATCTGCGTGCCAGCCCATTGCATCTCTAATTTGGTTTTGCATCATCAGTGTCGCTTTTCTACATGTGTTTTCTTTTTTTTTTTTTTTTATATATATAAGTGTAAATATATACGGGTATGTTTCCACTATCTGCTTAAGCATAACAGACTAAGGAAGACCTCGCAAGGTATATCCTTCTCAATTTTTACCCCCCCTTCCCCTCCCCCCCCTCTCCCCCCCCGTCTCACCCTAGACGTGCTCGCAAACCTCTAATTCTTTCTGATTTCTTCTAGAAAATCTTTTAGGCTTCTTCCCTTAACTTTTCTGCGTAACTCCATGATCTCTTAAAGGTCCTCCAGTTATCCCATTTTATACTTTGTAGTATGTTATTTCCCTCTAAGCTTTCTTTCAGTTCTTCCATTTTGTATGTTTCTTCGACCGCATCGATCCATTCCCAGGTTTGGGGGCACTCTGTATCTTGCCATCTCCTTGGGATTAATCTCTTGGCGGCGTTTAAGAGATGCGGTGTAAGTGTTTCCCTATACCTTTTTATGCCTTCATCTCCCCCATGGAATAGGACCACCCATGGGTCTATCTTAATCTTTTTCATTGTAATCTCTTCCACACAACCCAGTATGTTTTCCCAGTACTTTTTTATCTTTGGGCATTCCCACCAAAGGTGAGCCATATTTCCTGGTGACCCACAACCCCTCCAGCATTCCCCTGTCTGCTCTTCGTCGAATTTTTTTAATTTGTCTGGTGTCATGTACCACCCCGCGATACATTTAAAGCTCATTTCAGCCGTACGGCTATCTACCGCGGAGGAGTGTGTCAGGGTCAACATTCTCTCTATTGTGGCCTTATCTCTCTGTGAGCCTAATTCCCTTTCCCACTTTTCAATGAAGGGGGGTATACTCCGCTCTCCTATTTTCAGTAGGATCTTGTATAGTGTAGAAATGGTTCCTTTGGTTCTTTCTATCGTACAAATTTTTTCCAATTCCGACAACTGATCCTCTGATCTCAATGGATGTGGGAGATCCTGAATGAAATGGTTTAGCTGCTGATACCTCCATTCATTAATTTCCATTAAATTTTTATTAAATTTTAACTCCTGCAGTGTTTTAATGTGATCCCCATTCATTATATCCCTTAATTGTGCCGTGTCTTTTTTGATCCAGTGCCCCCCTATTTGTGTCTTACCCGGTGCGAAGTAATCGTTATCTTTCAGTGCTAAAAGGGGTGAATTATATTCCTTCACCGTTTTTTTATAAACTATATCCCATATTTTGAGTGCATTTTTTGTTATCTCATGTGCATTAATATCTAGTGTCCTAAATTGGGGAGGGTTCCATATAATCTTATCCAACCTTACCTGTGTTATTTCGTTTTCTAAGCTTACCCACCTCTTTTCTATGTTGACTCTGGCCCACTCCACCACTCTTGTTAACATAACCGCCTCGTAGTATTTACATTTTAAGATTCAGGAATGTGTGCATTGGGAATATTGTGTTTGTAATAATTGAGGGTTTTCACACAAATGATGCTAATTGAAATCTGATAATTGCAATTATCATGTAATAAAGTGTTTTGTTTTTGTTCTTTTTTAGTTTTGGATAGAGTAGGTAAGGGTAAAGACCATGCAAGGTGTTTCTGATTTCCTGTGTCCCCAACAGGGGGATTTGCCCTTTCTGCTTGCCTTGGTGATTGCTATGAGTGAGAGATTTTCAAAATGAAAAAAAAATGGACATTGGTTTTAAACATGCCTTACTCTAACCAGAACTTTAAAAAGTTACAGTTCTTTAGAAATACTCTGAATACTTTAATGATCTTACGTTGTATATGCATTCGTTTTTTAGTAAGTCAATACAGTATTTGAACAGATTTTAAAAGCTGAACATCATGATGTTAAATGAATAATTGAATGGATATATGTCCATCTTAGGTGTCCAATTACTGCAAATTAGCTAGTATGTGAACTGCTGTTAATTCAACTGCTAGGTATAAATTGTAACCCTTTGAACCTCTACATTACACTTGTAGAGGAGCCTAGAAACCAAGGCACTTTAACCTGTAAACATTACAAAATGATGTTGCATGCAGATTTTGCTAAATATATATATATATATATATATATATATATATATATATATATATATATATATATATATATATATATATATATATATATATATATATATATATATATATATATATATATATATATATAAAAATGGTGAAAAACCAGTGACTAATTAAACCAAATAATTAAATATATGGTGATAAGCACCATTAATGAAGAAGTGCAATTAATATATAGCCACTAATTGACACAAATGTATCTAAATTAATAAAACACGTTAAAAGTCCAAGTGAGCCAAAAGATTAAAGTAGTCCACAGGTGTGTGATGAAAAGGAATCTTCCGACTAACAGTGATATCAACCACGCTGTGTTTAGACCAACAGGAGACCTCCACCACAGATAATACTGACTCTTACCAGAATTCAGTAAAAATTAGGCATGAAATCAAATCCAGCAGCAACATACAGGGTAATCTTCAACCAGCAGTATCCATGAATTGATATTCACCAATAAAATCCAGGCAATAAAATCCAGGCTCCATAGATGTAAAAGAGACACCAAGAGAGGAATATAGTGTAATACTGCGCTGGTTTATTGTAGCATAAAAAAAGCCAAATGCTTACTTACATTTCCAAAGAAAGAATAGGCATCAAGCGGACATAAAATAGGATACACGTCCCCATTGTGACGAAACGTCGGGAGGAGACGCTCTGACGTTGCCGCGTTTACCAGGTGTAAGGATCCGGATATCCGGACGCACGCCTATACACAGTCCGGCCGGCTGTGTTGTTTTTTATCGTGTATCCTATTTTATGTCCGCTTGATGCCTATTCTTTCTTTGGAAATGTAAGTAAGCATTTGGCTTTTTTTATGCTACAATAAACCAGCGCAGTATTACACTATATTCCTCTCTTGGTGTCTCTTTTACATCTATGGAGCCTGGATTTTATTGCCTGGATTTTATTGGTGAATATCAATTCATGGATACTGCTGGTTGAAGATTACCCTGTATGTTGCTGCTGGATTTGATTTCATGCCTAATTTTTACTGAATTCTGGTAAGAGTCAGTACTATCTGTGGTGGAGGTCTCCTGTTGGTCTAAACACAGCGTGGTTGATATCACTGTTAGTCGGAAGATTCCTTTTCATCACACACCTGTGGACTACTTTAATCTTTTGGCTCACTTGGACTTTTAACGTGTTTTATTAATTTAGATACATTTGTGTCAATTAGTGGCTATATATTAATTGCACTTCTTCATTAATGGTGCTTATCACCATATATTTAATTATTTGGTTTAATTAGTCACTGGTTTTTCACCATTTTTATTTTTTATTTTTTAACTAGCGCGACTTCCCTTTCTGTATTATGCTTGTTTGTGCTGTATGGCACACTTAAGACGCGGCTTGTATTTATTTATTTAATTTTTTTTCTTTTGCACTATATGCTGGGTCTGCGCAACAATCTTTTCTTTTTTCCATATATATATATATATATATATATATATTTTAATCACCCAAAATAGGCACATTACATATTACCTTTCTCATTATTTTAAACCAAATGTTACTTTTGACATGTAGGACATGAACATAACCACTAGATGGCACCCTAATTACATAGAAAGTTTAGAAAAGGCCACGTAAAATACAGTTATGTGTACACAACTTTTCTATTGTGTTGAAAACTGAACAGTGTCAGTATTAAATTATGTATTCTTTTAAAAATGTGTAATGTTAAAACACATTTTTTTTAAAGTACAGTAAAACCTTGGATTGCGAGCATAATTCGTTCAAGAAACATATTTGTAATCCAAAGCACTTGTATATCAAAGCAAATTTCCCCATAAGAAATAATGAAAACTCTAATAATTTGATCCACAACCATTTATTCATAGGTCCTTCCGTTTATAGTCCATATAAAAAGATTATAGCAATGTGATGAACCATAAAATGTCCATCCACAAATGGAAGCCTCCACAAGGGAATTAGAAGCAAAATTCAGCAGATGCTACAGAGTCTAAAAGAGAAGAGAGGCGCCTCTAAGTGTAGTAATATGGTGTACCTTCATTAAATGTAACCATAATTCTACACTTAGAGGCGCCTCTCTTCTATTTTATACTTAGTTGTGACGTGACATTACTTGTATATCAAGACATTGCTTGTATATCAAGTCAAAAATTTTTTTTAAATGTTGCTTGTCTTGCAAAACGCTCTCAAACCAAGGTTTTACTGTAATTATTTCAAGAAATGGTTATTGCTTTTTTTTTTTTTTTTTAAATATTGTTTTTCCTTTCCCCATCCACACCTGCTGTCATAAGTCCATTCAGACTGTCTCTTCCTGTACTGAGTTCCAATGATAGATGGATAAAAATAGTTTTAAATAACAAAATATCTACAGAGCTGTGAGGTAAATGCACATTGATCCCCTCTAATGACAGACAAGCACAACTATTGGAAACAAAAAGGTGTATGTAATCCTAAATGTATAACAACAAATCTAACATCATAACAATAACATATTACCTGCATGGAGTTTTCATGTTCTCCCTGTGCCTGTGTGGGTCTTCTCTGGGTTCTCTGGTTTCCTCCCACACTCCAAAGACATGCTGGAAGGTTAATTGTCCCCTGTCTTAATAGGCCCTAGTATATGCATGAATGTGAGTTAGGGACCTTAGATTGTAAACTCCTTGAGGGCAAGGACTGATGTGAATGTACAATGTATATGTAAAGCGCTGTGCAAATTCACAGCGCTATATAAGTACTAGGGATGGGCCGAACACCCCCCGGTTCGCACCAGAACATCTCAAACAGGGAAAAAGCTCTAGTGAACATGCAAACGCTATTAAAGTGGGAAACAAACATGAAAAATCAAATTCCTAATTTTAAAGGCTTGTATGCAAGTTATTGCCATAAAAAGTGTATAGGGGTCTGGGTACTGCCCTAGGGGACATGTATCAATGAAAAAAAAAAAAAGTTTTTAAAACAATCGTTTTTAAAGCAGCAGTGATTTTAATGATGCTTAATAAAGTGAAACAATAAAAATTAAAAAAATTCCTTTAAATATCATGCCTGGGGGGTCCCCTTAGTCTGTCTGTTAGGTGGTGCATCTGTATGATGTATAGAACATGCTGCAGCAATAATGAAATTTCTAAAGTAAAAAATTTAATTTAAACTTGCTCGAGGCTGTAATGTATTGCCGGCTCCCAGCAATACAGATTAGAAAAAAATGGCGTGGAGTCCCCCCCCCCCTCCAGTCCATACCAGGCCCATCGGGTCTGGTATGAACTTTAAGGGGAACCTCGTGCCAAAATGTAAAAAAAAATGGCGTAGGGTCCCCCTCAAAATCCATACCAGACACTTATCCGAGTATGTAGCCTGGCAGGTCAGAAATAAAAGGGGGGGATGAGCGAGCCCATGTTGATGGGAGCAAGGGCCTCTTCCTGCAACCCTGGGCTGTGGTTGTCGGGGTGGGGGGATTATCGGAATCTGGACCCTACACGTAAATGGGTATCGGGTAATCCATCGTCAATCATGATGCCCGCCAGACCCAAAAAGCAAGAAAAAATGCTCCGCCTCCTGGGAGGCCACCAGCCATATGCCTTCTCTCTGCTTTGACAGCTCTTATATAGGCAAGGGGCGGGGCCATCCGGTTACGTCACCTGGTAGCAACGCCCCCTTCTGACGTCACAGCAGGGGGGGGTTCTATATTTTGCGAGCGACGTCATTAACAATAGATTACATATAGCAGGGCTCAAAATTTCAAGTCTTGAGCCACTAGCCAGGCCTCAAGGGTTACTAGCCACTAGTCGTCCCACCCAACCCCTACCCCACCCCTAATTCTCCCGCTAATCACGCCCTCATAAATTATCTTGTAAAATGTTTTATGCACAATTAAGTTGCAAAAATAAATATTAACAACAACTTTATCACATCCTCACCTGTGCCCACCATTGCATCCTCACTGTGCCCACCATTGCAGCCTCACCATCCCCACCATTGCTGCCTCACCATCCCCACCATTGCAACCTCACCATCCCCACCATTGCAGCCTCACTGTCCCCACCATTGCCGACTCACCGTGCCCCCATTGCCGACTCACCGGGCCCCCATTGCCGACTCACCGTGCCCCCATTGCCGACTCACCGTGCCCCCATTGCCGACTCACCGTGCTCCCATTGTGGACTCCCCCGTTATCCCAGGTCAGTGAGGACCCCTGAGTGGATTTCCCGATGAATGGGACCCTTGTGTGTTTTTATGGTTGGTAATGATGAGGCCAAGCCTAAGGAGATTAGACAAATCCTTCCCAGACTGAACAAAGTGCAGCTTTCCTGCAGAACTCACCCTCCACATCCCATGTATGGGGGCAGACTCTGGGGGGCGCTCCTCTCTGAGTCCTGCGTGTCAGAGACACAACCTGCTCTGCATCTGACAGTCTGACCATTAATGGCGGCTAATCCTTCTTAGAGGAGGAGATTAGAGGGAGAGGAGGGTGACACTGGGAGAGGAGGGTGACACTGGGAGAGGAGGGTGACACTGGGAGATGACGGTGACACGGGAAGAGGACGGTGACACTGGGAGAGGAGGGTGACACCACTCTGCAGGGAGGAGACATACAGCTATACACACGGGGGACTACAAGTACCAGGGGGGGCTGCTGATTGGTGGCTGCACTTCTATTGTATTTCTCTGATATTCTGATCGCCGTGATGGCAGAGAGCATAAAGGAAGAGGAGAGCTGTAGGATCGCAGAGCGGTAAAGCCCGCTCTTACAACTTGCATTGAAATTTCCTCTGCTCTGCCGACAGCCCCGCCTCCTCCTGATCCGCGCCTGTGATAAACACATCTCAGCATTGGACTTGCATTCTGTCTATCACAGGCGCGGGGTCAGGAGGAGGCCGGGCTGTCGGCAGAGCGGAGGAAATTTCAATGCAAGTTGTAACAGCGGGCTTTACCGCTCTGCGATCCTACAGCTCTCCTCTTTCTTTATGCCATTGGGGCGATCACTGCGAGAACGGCTCGCGATTAACCCCGATCGCCAGCGGTGCTCGCCCCCCCACTCCCAGGCAGCTATCTCCTCGCCAGACCTCATTTTCCACTCGCAAAATGCGAGTAGGCAAGTGGAAAATTTGAGGTCTGACATATAGTTTTTAATAAAGGCCTTGTCAAAAACAGTTTCCTGTGGTTATTACTTTTTGACACTTTTTTGGTGAATGGGTAGGGATATGATGTACCTCAATTTACATGGGGGGGCTGGGATCTGGGGCCCCCTTGTTAAAGGGGACTTCCAGGCTCTGATAAGCCCCCCGCCTGAAGACCTTGACAACCACAGCCCAGGTCAGTGTCAGCGGTGGAGTAGGGCGCTCGGATCTTCCGCTTACGAGCCTGCTTCCACCCAGACCTGGCAGTCAGAGGCTAGGCAGCTGCTAGGCTAGACGCTCCATGAAACAAGCTCCCTGGAACCTGGAACCAGCATCTCGCTCTCCACGAGGACTCCTCTCTTCCGCAGGTAAGACCCTGCCTCTCAGGGCCTGACATCCTGGGGATCCACTGACGGCCGTCCTTATCAGGGCAGCCGTCACACAGACCCCACACTGCGGCTTTCCATACTACCTCTCGCCGGCATCTATCGCCCGCACGGCCACCCACTTTGTGGTGGTCCCAAATCACCCCCCCTGGGTGTATTTCCGGCGTTTCTGGGTGTTTCTGGGTGTTCTTTCACCCCCGCGCCGGCCCGCTCCTTCTCGCGGCCGCCGCACCTTAGGAAAGTCCGCGGCTTCAGCCGCGGCCTACCGGCGCGCCGCTCTTTTTCTCCTACACTTAATTCCTAAGCACAGTTTGCTCTGGATATTCACCCCCACACCCCCAGAGGCCCCCTGCTCAGCAACTTTATCGGTAAATAGCATTTTTACCAAGCTGACAGCCCCCCCCCAGCCCGGGTCCTGTGCTTTGCCTGGCAGCCATTATTTTGGTACACCCAGCAGCAGTGACACCCAGCTTCCCCCCCCCTTTTTTTTTCCCTCCACAAACCGTTAGTCTTTTGATCCAGGGTTTTGAGCCGATCGCCTTTAGGGATCAGGAAGGAATTTTTTCCCTGCCGCAGCACATTGGCCAGCTTGCCCAGGGTTTTTTTGCCTTCCTCTGGACCAAAAAAAAATTAAAAAAAAATAAAATCCCATTTCCCTTGAGCTAGGATTCTCGAATCCTCTCTCACCCTACGCCCGCACCCCAGCCCTTGGTGACTGGCAACAATGGTTAAGTTGCGTTACTCTGCAGAAACCATTTGGGGTCTGAGACAATTCGCTACTACATTGCCTGCCGCCACCACAATAACCTTAAAATCAGATCAACTTTTGAGGTTCGATCATCGATCGATCATCAAATATTTCAATCATTCAACACAGCTCAAGCACATATCATGTGCTTTGCTTAACACTAGATCAGCAGTTAAACACCGATCAGAAATCCATGATTTCTTACTACAATACGATCTAGACTGCCTCTTTATCACGGAAAGTTGGCTGTCAGACGATTGCAACACCATTCTCGGAGAACTGGTGCCAGCAAACTATCGCATCTTAACGAAAAATAGAATAGGGCAAAGGGGAGGAGGACTGGCGGTGATTCATAAGTCGCATATTGCAATCACTAAACCGGTCCTTCAAAATCCTCTTCCTTTCATGGAAACCCTTACGCTTCAACTTCAAGCTCATTCTCAGGAGACCGTTCATATTCTCCTCTGCTATAGGCCCCCTGGGCCCAAATCGCAGTTGATATCAGCATTAACGGAGTTCATCTCCACCTACACCCTTAGCGGTAATCATCTTTTGCTGCTCGGGGATTTCAATTTGTGGGCTAACTCCTCACAGGATCCCATCGCGGATGCCTGCATCAACCACCTGGAAGGATTTGGACTTCAACAACTTATACGCGGACCAACGCATGCTTCAGGTCACACACTCGACCTAATTTTCAGACAAAATCTGAAAATTAATATTGTGGGAAATGAACCTTTGCCATGGACAGACCACCATGCAATCAGCTTCATAATCCCCAGAACTCCATTAGTTATGAAAGTACCCAAGCCGGTGACAATACACTGGGCTAGATCTCAGAGGAAGCTCCACTCGGAACTCTTCAGATCTACCCTGGGAAACCGAATTGGGGCTATTCCTCCTCAGTTAGCAGCCTCAGATACTTTGGATGCCATTAATGCAGCTCTGCTACAGTCAGCCGACTTAGCAGCACCAAAGCGCAAACTTCGCAGCCGGGAAAATAAGTCCAGCTGGTTCAATAACCAACTGTCGCTATTGAAGCAAGAGCGCAGAAGGGCGGAAGCCTCCTGGAAAAGAAGTCCGTCAGAAGACCACCTCAACATCTACAAAGCAGTAACTACGCGCTATCACAAGGAAATTTTCAAAGCCAAAAAACTTCACTTCTCCAGGGTGATTAACAGCGCACTGAATCGCCCTCGCGAACTCTTCAGGATGGTCACCCAGACCATGAATCCTGGATGTCTAGAAGTCCCCACTTCAGACACCCAAGAGTTCTGCAATGAACTATCGGATTTCTTCATCGACAAAATTGAGAAAATTCGGGTAAGTATTCGGCAAAACAATACTCCACTCAGCCCCGTCTTCAATCAAAACAACGACCGAACGCCTCTACAATCAACTAAGTTCACTTTGGAACCCATCTCCATCGATACAACAAAAAAATTCATTGGCCTGCTGCGCGACAGCACAGCACCGAATGACATCATTCCCACCAAGCTACTGAAGGAATGTGCCGACATCCTGGCGCCTCCGATCACGCAGCTTATAAATCAGTCATTTAAGGAAGGCATAGTGCCTTCCCTGCTGAAAGAGGGCACAATCCTGCCGATCTTGAAAAAACCTAATTTGGATCCTATGGACCCAACTCACCGCCGTCCCATAACAAGTCTAAATGCTCTGTCCAAGATAATGGAGAAAGTGGTGGTAAATCAGCTGCAACAGCATCTGGACACCCACAACCTACTCGATCCATTTCAATCCGGGTTCCGTCCCGGACACGGGACAGAAACGGCCTTACTGAAAATATGGGACGATGCGCTCGAGGCCGCAGACGAAAGAGAATCATCTCTCCTGGTTCTGCTGGACCTAAGCGCTGCTTTTGACACAGTAGACCATGGACTGCTACTGAGACGACTAACAGAAGTCGCCGGAGTCTCAGAAGATGCCTTACCATGGTTCTCCTCTTTTCTAGGAAACCGATCACAAACAGTGAAACTGGGATCCTTCACGTCAGAAAAACGCACGGTGACATGTGGGGTCCCCCAAGGATCCCCCTTATCACCAGTGCTGTTTAATATCTATCTTCGTCCTCTCTTTGATATTATCAGTAGCCATGAACTACTTTATCACTCTTATGCAGACGACACGCAGTTGTATTTTCGCATCTGCCACAAAAAGGATCATCATCTAAGTTTAGAGAACTGTCTCTCTTCAATAGAAAACTGGATGACTAAGAGTTATCTCAAACTCAATAGTGCTAAAACAGAACTCTTTATCTTCGATGCCAGTCGGAAGAAAACACCGACAACAAACTGGACACCATCTCCCATCCTGGGACAAATCATCGCCCCTAGCTCCAAAGTCAAAAGTCTGGGAGTCACGTTTGACACCTTCATGACAATGGACGCACAAATAGGGTCAGTAGTCAGCGGGGCGCACCATTTGATGCGCCTACTACGCAGACTGATTCCATTTATTCCCAAAGAAGACGTAGCAGTCGTGGTGGGATCTATCGTGAATTCCAGACTGGACTATGCAAATGCCCTTTACCTCGGGCTACCCAAGTACCAAATCGCTCGTCTCCAAGTCGTACAGAATACGGCCGCTAGACTGGTGACTGGGAAAAAATCTTGGGAATCAATCTCACCTTCACTGAGATCCCTTCACTGGCTGCCAGTGAAAGACAGAATTGCATTTAAAGCACTCTGCCTGACACATAAGTGCATCCATGGGAAGGCTCCTAGATATCTATGCGACAAGATCAAACCGCACAATTGCAGCCGCATTCTGCGTTCCACCGACCAAAATCTGGTCAAGGTTCCTATAACCAAATACAAGTCCAAAGGAGAAAGAAGGTTTGCTTTCCAGGGCCCCAGGCTTTGGAATGCTTTACCAACCAGCATTCGGTTGGAGCAAAACCACCTGTCTTTCAGAAGGCAGATCAAAACCCTGCTTTTCTGAAAGGCATGAGATACTAACAACAAGCGCCCAGAGGCGATTCAGTTCGCATGTGCCGCGCTATATAAGTTTTTCATTCATTCATTCATTCAGGGTTGTTGGGAAGAGGCCCTTGTCCCCATCAACATGGGGACAAGGTGCTTTAGGGGGCACCCCAAAGCACCCTCCCCATGCTGAGGGCAAGCGGCCTGGTATGATTCAGGAGGGGGGTGCTCGTACCCCCCCCCCTTGCTTGCTTGCCAGGCTGCATGCTCGGGTAAGGGTCTGGTATGGATTTTGGGGGGGACCCCATGCCCTTTTTTTTTTTTTTTTTGGCGTAGATTTTCACTTAAAATCTATACCAGACCCAAAGTGCCTGGTATGGATTTTAGTGGGGACCCCACGCTGTTTTTTTTTTTAATTCTGTCATAGATTTCCCCTTAACTACTTCAATACAGGGCACTTTTACCCTCTTCCTGTCCAGACCAATTTTCAGCTTTCAGTTCTCTAACATTTTGAATGACAATTACTCGGTCATGTAACACTGTACCCAAGCAAAAAAAATTACACCTCAAAATACATTCTGCTACTCCTCCTGAGTATGGCGATACCACATGTGTGAGACTTTTCCACAGCCTGGCCACATACAGAGGCCCAACAAGCAGGGAGCACCATCAGGCATTCTAGAAGCATAAATTACATATCTAATTCCATTCCTACCTATCACACTTTTGAAGCACCTGGAGCACCAGGACAGTGGAATTACCCACAAAATGCCCCCATTTTGGAAATAAAACACCCCAACATATATTCTATGAGACATGGGCTGCAGATAGGTACTCGGGTAGTCTACTGGGCTGGAAACAAGAGCTTGGGTACTCTGAAGGTTGAATGAGGGAGGGAGTGTTGATGTTGGAGTCATTTTACAATGCGCCGGATGGGAAGTGGTTAGAATCCATACCAGGCCCAAAGGGTCCCCCCACACCGTTTTTCCCCAATTTTTTTTCAATTTATTGACAACCGAAAATCGAAAATCCCACCAAGTGCCCAGAAAGTTCTGGAGTTAGGCGAGTACCTGAATAGGTTATGTTCAGGCCAAACTTATGCTTGGCCAAAACCATTCGCCCATTCCAAGTGGTGCCTGAACACTTTAACCCCTCACACTTACTCCTACTGGGTGCAGGGACGGGCCCTGCTGTTAAAAAAAGGGAGAAAAAATTGAAATGACATACACCTGTCAAACAGAAAAATTGGGCCTCTTCTGCATGTTGTGGCTCTCCTTCTCAAAAAAGAAGCATGCACCGCCTGCAGAGGATGCACCATGACCGCGACCACCACTTTTCACTGTAGACATCAAGGCTACTTGCCTTCTTTCAGTGGCCTGTAAGTGCTTTTCCTTGTTGGCCTTTCGGACATGATGAGGATTATTTTGGGGATTTTTATAACGGTTTATTATAGAGTGTGGGATGAAAATATGGTGCTTGGGTGCTTGGTGCACTATAAACCATTTTATTTTTTTAAATAAAATAAATGTAAAAATCTCAGAAGAAGGAACAGCAAGTATGGAGATTTTTTTTTTTTGCTGCTGCTGCCAAAAAAAAGGGGGGGGGGGACTTCTGCTGACACAGGAAGAGTAACACCTGTGATGCAGAAGGGGGACAACAATTATGCTCTAAATATTCTTAGTGCTGATGCGCAGCCCAAAAAAATAAGTATACCACTGTTGTGCGGACACAGAATGAGGAGTATTAATAATGCAGCAAAAGATCCTGATACTGCAAAAAAAAATGATTAAATGGAAAAAAAATGGGATTAGTGGTGACACAGAAGTGTTGTACACACCAACACTTCAGTAGCACCACAACACTGTGTTATTCACACTACACCACACTGTGTTATACACTAGGGTGACCAGACATCCCCGGGTTTCCGGGGACAGTCCCCTGATTGAGGACATTGTCCCCGGACCAAGTCTGTCCCCGGTTTTGTCCCCGGATTGGATTTGAACAGGGGCTGGGGCAATTTCAAAGACAGTCAGTGCAGAATAGAAAAAAAATATCTGAATTACACACTCCCACTGTATTTTTTTTCCATTATCTGTGCCCCTTTAAAGTGATTATGTGTTGGTCAGATCGGAGGGAATATTTCTTCAGTTTCGGGTGCATGCCCATTCAGCTCCACTCGCATGTTCTTCTGCCTTGGCTCAAGTCCAGGCCAGCAGCCTGCTTGCTTATCTCCTTGCCTTGCCTGGTGGAGTGATCTTCCTCCGATCCCCACCCAGTAGTAGCCGAGGCCTGGAGAGTAAGATTTGACAGGCTGTGAGGCGGTCAGTGGCGGCGATGGGAAGAGAGACGCTGATTTCCGCTATTACTAGTAAAAAAAAATATGTCCCCAGATTTCATTTTAAAAATCCGATCACCTTATTATACACACTACACTACACTTATATATTATATATACTGCACTTTACTGTATTATATGCACTACACCAGCCCTCAAAAATTCACTCGTTTGCTCGCATTTTGCAAGTGGAATTTGTTCCAGGGCGAGTGAGAAGCAGGGATGGTCCAGGCTGACAGTTTCCTGGCTGAAGCGATCAGCCAGGAACCTGTCAGCCGAAGGACACAGAGAGCGGCTGGACTTCCCTCTCGCCGCTTTGATCTGTGGCTGCAGCTCTCTCCTTCTCCTCTCGTATCACACACACAGCTAGGGCCGCCATCAGGGGGGTTACAGCCAGTACCGATGTAAGGGGCCCGGCAGAGGCCTTACCCTCTATCAGCAGTGCGTGCCGCCGACAGCCTGCGCGGCACCCGTGTACTATTGAGGAGGAGGTGAGGATAAAGTCCCGCTGGCTGCAGGACCGTCTTTACTTTGCATCTATCCCCTGAGCCTGCTCTGCCTGCCATTATCGAAGATGCAGGCAGCGGAAGCAGACGGTGCCAAGCCATTCTTTCCGGCAATTCGCCGGGGGGGGGGGGGGGTTGTGTTGTCAATAAAATCCGATCATGTCTGCTTCCAGAAAATGTAAACACTCTGGTATGTCTGTGTGACTGACTAAAGTGATGCCTACTTGCCTGCTATAAAGTGACTGACAGTCAATATACTAGATACGTTTTATAATTAAAGTTAAACTAACTTTCTACGTTTTTCTTAATAATACTTTAATAAGAAAAAATTACTTACGTCAGTGCTACAGTTTGAATTTAAAATGTATTTGTGTGAACTGTGAAGTTAAGTCATGGATTGTGGAAACTAACTAGTGTCGGGTGATTGTATAGTGTACACCACATTTACCACTGACTAATGCAGAGTTGCAATGCAAGGAGATCAGCTAAAAGTAGTTGGATCTGTATGTGCGTCATAATTAATCAAAATTAGTCGATTAATCGATTAAAAAAAATATCGATTAATCAAACACGAAAATTTTAATCAGTAACAGCCCTACTTTTTTTGTAAACTATAAAATAAGGTGTCAGTAAATAGATACCAATACCAGCACAACGGCGACAAATAATGTCAATTTTACTATCCATAGGCGACATTTAACGCCTTTTAAAGGTTACCATTTTAGATGTACAGAAGTCTAGTGCTAGAATTACTGCCCAGGATCTGACTTTTGAGGTGATACCTCACATGTGCGGTTTGCGTGCGTTTGGGATCGACGCACGTGTTCGCCTTTGCGCACTAGCACAGGGTGACGGGGGGCAATTTACATTTTTTATAATACTATACTATACTATACTATATATTTTTTTTTTTTTTACACTGTTTCTTTAAAAAAAAAAAAAAATACTACTTGCTGTCACAAGGAATGTAAACATCTCTTTGGGAGGTTCCAGTAAACTGTAAGTTAGGGTACTTTCACATTGAGGCATCGGTGGTAAAGCGCCGCTATTCTGTTTTAGCGATGCTTTTCGCACGCTGTCTGTGCGCTTTTAACCCCCACTAGCAGCCGAAAAAGGGTTAAAAGCGACAGCAAAGCGCTGCTGCTTTTTTATATATTTTTTTATAAACATTATATATTTTTTTGTAACACCCTAGAGAATAAAATGGCGGTCGTTGCAATACTTTCTGTCACAATGTATTTGCGCAGCGGTCTTACAAGCGCACTTTTTGGGGAAAAAATACACTTTTTGGGGAAAAAATACACTTTTTGGGGAAAAAATACACTTTTTTGTATTAAAAAAAAAAGACAACAGTAAAGTAAAGCCTCGTACACACGATCAGTCCATCCAATGAGAACGGTCTGAAGGACCGTTGCCATCGGTTAACCGATGAAGCTGACTGATGGCCCGTCGCGCCCACACACCATCGGTTAAATAACCGGTCATGTCAGAACGCGGTGATGTAAAACACAACGACGTGCTGAAAAAAAACGAAGTTCAATGCTTCCAAGCATGCGTCGACTTGATTCTGAGCATGTGCAGGTTTTGACGTATCGGTTAGGAATCCATTGGTTAAATTTAAAGCAAGTTGGCTTTTTTTTTAACCGATGGTTAAATAACCTATGGGGCCCACACACGATCGGTTTTGACCGATGAAAACAGTCCTTCAGACCGTTGTCCTCTGGTTAACCTATCGTGTGTACGAGGCCTTAGCCCAATTTTTTTTTATATTGTGAAAGATAATGCTAGACCGGGTAAATTGATACCCAATATGTCACGCTTCAAAATTACGCCCGCTCATGGAATGGCGACAAACTTTTACTCTTCACAATCTCCATAGACAATGTTTTTAAAATATTCTACAAGCTGCATGTTTTGAGTTACAGAGGAGGTCTAGGGATAGAATTATTCACGGAGATATCTCACATGTGTAGTTTGAACACCGTTTTCATATGTGGGCGCTGCTCGCCTGTGTGTTCGCTTCTGCACGCGAGCTTGGTGGGACGGGGTGCGTTTAAACATTTATTTATTGTTCTTATTTTTATATTTTTTTAAATATAATTCGTATCAAATTAAAATATCATAGGATTTCTTATTTATTTTACCTTTTATTTTTTATTTTTACACTGTTCTTTTTATTAAAAAAAATGGTGTCACTTTTATTTCCATTATAAGGAATGTAAACATCCCTTGTAATAAAAAAAAAGCATGACAGGTTCTGTTAAATATGACCTCAGATCTCATATTTACACTAAAATGCAATAAAACATAAAAAAAATTAAATGTCATTTGAAAAAAAAAATGTTGCTTTAAGAACTATGGGCGGAAGTGACGTTTTGACATTGCTTCCGACCTGCAATGGTATGGAGACGGGTGGGGGCCATCTTCCCTTCACTCATCTACATACCTTACAGGGATCAGGACGCGATCACCTCCATCGCTGCCAGCGGCTCTGGTAAGCGGCGGAGGGCACCAGAGCACGGCGGGAGGGGAGCCCTCTCTGGCCGACGATAACAGTGATCTTGCAGCGAATCCACTGCAGAGACCACTTTTATCTGAAAGCACCCGCTGAAGAAGAGGTTATGGTAGCTATCTGCTGCCATAACAACGATATCCCTCTTCAAAGTACCGACGTATAACGACGGTGGGGGCAGTCGGTAAATGGTTATAAACAGCATTTCCTTCCAAGACTACCCTGCCACAGGCTGACAACGCTGCTGCACGATTTCACAGAACAAGCAGGGTTGTTACCCTATTAAAGGAAGTGAAACATATCAACATAAAAGTCAACAGGCAATAAAACAAAGTTTCATGCAATATTCAGAAAAACAGAACCCTATGTGTTATGTAATACTAGCAACAGATTGCATCATATAGACGGGAGTATGACATTTTTGATTTTGCCCATAGACTAGTTCCACTTAAAGAATGAAAAAGTAGCCATGAACTATGCTCCATGGGCCAGATCCTCAAAAGAGATACGCAGGCAGATCTGCTGTTCCGCCTGCGTATCCCTGTTTCTATCTTTGGAACTGATCCACAGAATCAGTTTCACATAGATAGGCATGTGTAAGGGACTTACACTGGCGGATCTTAGGATGCAGTACCGCATCCGCCGCTGGGGGCATTTCGCGTCGAAATGCTGCTTCGGGTATGCAAATTAGCACTTACGGAGATCCACAAAGCTTTTACGCTTCGTTTTTTCTCTGTAAGTATTAAGTTGCATGTTTAAATTAAGGGCTGCTTTTACAAAGTGTAAACTGTTTACACCTTGTAAAAGTAGACCCTTCTTACCCGCGACGCTGTTATTTATTATTTTTTTTTCCCGCCGTATCTTTTTTTTTTCCCGACGCAACTTTTTTGACCCGCCGCGATTCTCGGCGTAACGTAATTTCGCGCTATGCACGTCGGGGAAATGACGTCACGAGCATGCGCAGTACGTCCGGCGCGGGAGCGAGCCTAATTTAAATGGGACTCGCCCCCATTTGAATAGGAACGCCTTGCGCCGACGGAATTTAAGTTACACACCCGAAAATTTCTAGGTAAGTGCTTTGTGGATCGGGCACTTAGGTTGAAATTTTCCGGCAGTGTAACTTAAATAGGAAAAGATAAGTTACGGCGGCTGGCTGTGGATCTGGCCCCATGTTCCCAAACCCAGTCTTGTTTACAAGGTAGTTTGGGGGTTATCCACAAAAGGGATACGCCGGCGTATCTACTGATACGCCGTCGTATCCCTGTTTCTATCTATGGAACTGATCCACAGAATCAGTTTACCATAGATAGGCAGAAGATCCGACATGTGTAATTGAATTACACTGTCGGATCTTAAGGATGCAATTCTAGGCCGGCCGCTAGGTGGCGAGGCCATTGCGGCCGGCCTAGAATATGCAAATGAACACTTACGGCGATCCACAAACGTTCCGACGGGCCCGTTGCGCTAAATCTACGTCGTTTACGTCGAGTTACGCCGTGTAAAAATAGGGCTAAGTCCTATTTGACTAAGCCCTATTAAGTATGGCCGTCTTTTCCGCGTCAAAATTTTAAACTCTACGTCGTTTGCGTAAGACGTCCGTGAATGGCGCTGGACGCCATTTACGTTAACGTCTAAGCAAATGACATCGGAGCGACGTCTGTTAGCGCAATGCACGTTGGGTAAGTTACCCGACGGAGCATGCGCAGTACGTCCGGCGTGGGAGCGCGCCTAATTTAAATGGGACTCGCCCCATTAGATTCGGCACGCCTTGCGCCGCACACATTTAAGTTACACCGCCGCAAATTTTAAGGTAAGTGCTTTGTGGATCGGGCACTTAGGTAGAAATTTTGCAGCGGTGTAACTTAAATCGGAAGATTTAAGTTACGCAGGATATTTGTGGATCTGGCCCTTTGGTACTAATTATTTTTTTCTATTACAGTATAGTCTAACTGATTTTAATTCATTAATACTATGGACCAATCCTCTTAATTCTTGCAAAGCTGGACACATCTTAATATGGATTTACTAAAAAGAAGAATACATTAACCAGGGGCTGTCACTGCTTTATAATCCAGTTGGTGTACAGCTAACTAAAGCCATGTTCCATGTAATCAGGAATGCCAGTAAGGTTGACTCACAAGCTGACAATGAAAAGCTTTTTAGCCAAGACACCTATGATTTTTTGGCTTTGTTGGTGGCTTCAATCGGAGTTTTGGGGTTGTGTACTAATTCACTAGTGTTGATTCTGTATTGCAGATTCAAAACATTAAGGACTCCAACAAATCTTCTCTTGGTGAATCTCAGCTTCAGTGACTTTGTGTTCTCACTTTTTGGGGTCAGTTTTATTTTTGCATCATGTGTAAGCCGGCAGTGGATCTGGGATGAAGAGGGATGCATTTTTGTTGGATTGTGTGAAAATCTATTGGGTGAGTAAGATCATTTTTTTACTGTAATCTGACAAGTACCACATGATGTAGTATATTAAAGAATATGCAAACGTAATATTTCTTATTCTTGAAATTTGCCTGCTGTAGCATGTACTTGTATGAGAAAGTATCCTGTTCTCTTTGTGTGAAATACCTGGTGTTCCAGCCAGTCCCTTTGCTTTCCTATTGAAAACTGACCACACCAGGCATGAAAGCACAGCGTGATCAGTTTTCTGGCTATGCTGGTACTCAGCCTGCTCTCCTCCAATGTTTAGACTTCTGCTGACATGCCCCCTCTGCACAGCCATTCACTGGGAGATCAGTGTGCTGCTGTTTTTCCTCCCCTAGAATTTATACAGCTGAGAACAGAGGGTATGTGATCACTTATAAAAATGTGAAAAAAGGGATTTAACCACTTCCTTACTGGGCACTTTAACCCCCCTCCTGCTCAGACCAATTTTCGGGTTTCAGCGCTCTCACTCTTTAAACGACAATTGCGTGGTCATACAACACTGTACCCATTTTTTTTTTCCCACAAATAAAGCTTTCTTTCGGTGGTATTTGTTTATAGGGGTAAAGCATGTGTGCCGAATAGAGCGTTGATTGCGCTCGGCACTTCGGCGTTCCACGCTGGAACGCGCGCGGGGCCGTGGATGATGTCAGTGCGTGGTCACCGTATGCGTTCCAGCGTGGAACGCAATACGGCGACGAAAAGAGCCATTTACAGTTCGCAAGCACAGAGGTAAGACATTTCTTGTAGTTACTGACCAGGTTTGAACACATCTCAGAAGGAATTTGGGTCCACTCTTCTTTACAGATCTTCTCTAAATCCTTTTCGGTTTCTTGGCTGTCTTTTGGCAACTCAAAGTTTCAGCTCCCTCCATACATTTTCTATAGGATTAATGTCTGAAGACTGGCTAGGTCACTCCATGACCTTAATGTGCTTCTTTTTGAGCCACTTCTTTGTTGCCTTGGCTGTATGTTTTGGGTCATTGTCATGCTGGAAGACTCATCCATGACCCATCTTCAGTGTTCTGGCTGAGGAAAGAAGGTTCTCATCTAAGATTTCACAATACATGGCCTCATCTATTGGCTCCTCAATGCGGCAAAGTCGGTCTGTACCTTTAGCAGAGAAACAGCCCCAACGCATAATGTTTCCACCTCTGTGCTTGACTGTAGAGATGGTGTTCTTAGGGTCATAGTCAGCATTGTTCTTCCTTTAAACATGGTGAGTCGAGTTAATGCCAAAGAGCTCAAATTTGATTCAGAGGATTGGGAGAAAGTGATGTGGTAAGATGAGACCAAAATTGAGATAATAAAAAAAATTGGAGACCCCTTTACAAACCAATGTTCCCACTACAGACTGCTGGAACCCAAGGGCCACACAGCAAGAATCAAAAGACTGCATGTGACCACCAAGGACCTAGAGCAGGGGTGGGGAAACTTTTTTCTGCCAAGGGCCATTTGGATTTTTGTAACATCATTCGGGGGCCGTACAAAATGATCAACTTAAAAATTAGCCTGTTCTGACAGCTCCGCAAACCATGGGCGTCTGCTGAAATTTTTTCGGGGGGGGGGGGGGCGCTTCGGCAGCATCCATACACAGTCGCATTTAACCCTTTCTTCGACCTCTAGTGGGGATTAAACGTGTCCCCCCCCCCCCGCATCACTGGACCCCTTTACATTACACAGCACCCTGCATCACTGGACACCTTTACATTACACAGCACCTTGCACCTCTGGACCCCTTTACATTACACAGCACCCTGCATCACTGGACCCCTTTACATTACACAGCACCCTGCATCACTGGACCCCTTTACATTACACAGCACCTTGCACCTCTGGACCCCTTTACATTACACAGCACCCTGCATCACTGGACCCCTTTACATTACACAGCACCCTGCATCACTGGACCCCTTTACATTACACAGCACCTTGCACCTCTGGACCCCTTTACATTACACAGCACCCTGCATCACTGGACCCTTTACACTACACAGCACCCTGTATCACTGGACCCCTTTATATTACACAGCACCCTGCATCACTGCACCCCTGTATATTACACAGCACCCTGTACCTCTGGACCCTTTACATTACACAGCACCCTGCATCACTGGACCCTTTACACTACACAGCACCCTGCATCAATGGACCCCTTTACATTGGACCCCTTTACATTACACAGCACCCTGCACTGTGCAGGACATTAATACATGAGTTACCATGACCATTGACAAGTGCAGGACATTTACCTAGGGTTGCCACCTGTACGGGATTGACCCGGACAGTACAGGGTTTGAATCATGTGTCCGGGTCTCCTTCCGCCTTCTACCCGGACACATGATTCAAACTGTACTGTGGCTTAACTGGTGGAGGAACACTAGTAGTTAAAGTTGGTAGGGGAAAGTTCTTATCCTTATACAGAAGTTCCGACAATTTAATCTGAACCCCAATGTCCTCTTCTATACAGATACACTGAGTAATGTAATTGCCGGGATCAGAAGCACAAGGATTACTCTGCAGGGACTATTTGATGGTTTTCTGGCTCAGGCGGAGTAATCCTTGTGCAGAGGTTCTCGGCAATTACATTACTCAGCCAGGGTATCTGTATAGAAGAGGACGTGGGGAGATTAGATTGTCGGGACTCAGAACTGCTGAATAAAGATAAGAACTTTCCCCTAATGACATTGTGATTTTTTTTAATATGCAGCATGGGGGGAGGGGGTAAATGTCCTGCACTGGTCATGGTAACTCACAGTGCAGGACATTAATACATGAGTTACTATGACCAGTGCAACTGTGTAGGTAGGACATTTACCCCCTCCCCCCGCCGCCATGCTGAATATTAAAAAAATCACAGACAGTCATCACAGTTAATAATGTTCAGACTGCATACAGAATGATGCAGTCTGAAGATTATTAACTTTGATGACTGTCTGTGATTTTTTTAATATGCAGCAAAGCGGCGGGGGAGGGGAGTAAATGTCCTGCACAGTGCACAGGACATTAATACATAAGTTACCATCATATTTACATTTAATAATTTTCAAATTGCATCATTGCGTATGTCATACGCAATGATGCAATTTGAAAATTATTAAATGTAAATATGATGAATATGATCTTTTTAATATGCAGCATGTGGGGGGGCGGGGGGTAAATGCCTTGCACTGGTCATGGTAACTTATGTATTAATGTCCTGTGCACTGTGCAGGACATTTACCCCCCTCCCCCCGCCGCTATGCTGCATATTAAAAAAATACGCCGTATGTCATGATGCCGTCAGCATAATATTTATAGCTTACTTGCTTCTGTTCCTCGTCGGTGGCGCTGGCTCGTCCTCTCTATGCTCCTCCCATCAGTGCCATCCCAGCCAGCCATGAATGAAAATCCCCGCCCGCCGTGAGTGACGTCACGCCGCCAGGACAGGCTGTAAACTAAGGGGAGCAGTGCAATGATCCTATTGGCTGGAGGCTGGCGCCGGCTAACAGGGGCGGGCCGCAGGAGCGGAGTAAATGTATTGCTAAACACACTGACAATGAATGAATGATCGCCATTATCATTCATTCATTGTCAGAGTGTTTAGCAATACATTTACTCCGCTCCATAGTGACAATCGGCGGCGCTGTTTTACGATCCCATGGGGGGCCGGAGGGAATGATTTTTCGGGCCGCAAGCGGCCCGCGGGCCGCAGGTTCCCCACCCTTGACCTAGAGCATGGTCATCTAAATATGGGGAAATACCGGTAACAAACTCCATGCAGACCTGGCCATGAACACACAAACTTAATACAGAGAATAAGACCCACTTCCTAAAAAACTGATCTCAGGAAATGTATATATTGAGTATATTGTTCAGTTCAGCTCTAACTTCTGTCCATATTTGTCAGAAGCTCACACTTCACTTTTTCTTTCACAGGTTGCGTGTCAGTCTTTACACTTACTGTTGTGGCATACGAACGATATGTCCGAGTGGTATTTGACAAAATTGTTGATTTCCCATGGTCATGGAAAGCTATTACTTCTATCTGGCTGTGTTCCATGGTCTGGAGTACAGCACCATTAATGGAATGGAACAGATATATTCTAGAACCCCATGGACTAGATTGCTCTTTGGACCGGGTATCAACAGAGACGAGCCAGTCCTCTTTCATTCTCCTCTCCTTCCTAGCTTGTTTTGTTGCCCCAGTGAGCGTCATGATTTACTGCTATGGCTACATCTTATACTCAGTCAGAATGGTGAGTAATGCCTACAATATTTATACACAAAGTAATACCAAAATAATGCATCTGTGAAAGTATGGGGCTGTATGAGTTCTGCCAGAGCTTGTTGCATTTCTACAAGGACACAATGGGCTACTGGCCAAATATATCTAAGGTACCCATACACCGTCATGAGTTATCATAGGATCTTCACAAAATTTCCACAATCACAAAACAATTGCATTGTGTATGGATGTGTATGATGGAAGCACCTGAGCACTGAACCTATAGGTTACAATGCTACTATAGGGTCATTATTTGCATGTGTTACAATTGAAAAGGAAGACAATTGATGTGGTGATGCAATAATAATTCATTAAAAAAATACAGTCATTAAAAATAAAGACTTTTATTAAGTAGATATTTTAGATGTAAAATATTTGATTCCAAAAATGAATATAATTTTTTCATTTTAACTAGACCCTTATTCCAGTCTTCACTTTAAACAGACCATTGTGAATGTATATGCTTTGTTTGCTCACAGCCAATGTTCTGCCAAACTTTCATTTTATGTCTTGCATTGAACTGTGTAAGGACCATCATTTTTTGTAGTACAGTGCATCCGGGACGTATTCACAGCGCTTCACTTTTTCCATATTTTGTTATGTTACGGCCTTATTCCAAAATGGATTAAATTCATTATTTTCCTCAAAATTCTACAAACAATACCCCATAATGACAATGTGAAAAAGTTTATTTGAAATCTTTGCAAAGTTGATTAAAAATAAACAACAACAAAAAAAAATCACATGTACATACGTATTCACAGCCTTTGTCATGAGACTCAAAATTTAGCTCAGGTGCATTCTATTTCCACTGTTCATTCTTGGAATGTTTCTACAACTTGATTGGAGTCCACCTAAATTCAGTTTATTGGACATGATTTGGAAAGGCACACACCTGTTTATATAAGTGTAGCAAAGTCTTTAGCTTCTTCCAGTCTAATGAGAACCTCTAAGGCCAAAGATAGCTGACATTGTTTCATATGTAGTGGGTTGTGAGGCATAGTGGGTGCAAAGATGGTGAAAGTCATTGAGCACCAGACAATTCTTGGATGTAAAAGAGATTTTATTTATTTTATTAGTCCTTTTTGTATTTTTGGGGGGAAAGAGGGTTAGGGCCAGGACACCCTTAAGTAGTTGTAGATTATATTGCCAGACTCCGAGACTTCAATAGGAGGACAGCCATGCAGTGAAAGGCCGCAGCAAGGCGCTGCACATGCAAGAATGCAGTCTCCAACGGTCTTTAACAGTTCCTAACTCAAACATAACAGTTCCTTCAGCTTCACTACGACTGCTTCTTGTAGTTCTTCAACACTGAGCTCCCGGTCTCTTACTGGACCCTCTGATTCACTGACTCTGAATCCCTTGAGCTCCTCTAATCTGTGCGGTAGTACAGATAGCACCCACGCTTCCTATCTTGGCACTCCAGATTCTTCTCAAGCTTCACCCCTGCTAACCAGTTTGACCCTTGCTTTATCACTGCCTGAAGTTTCCAGATTCTCCACCGTACCCATTCGGTGAGAATACTGCTTCGGTACTCAGTTACTTACTGTGGTCCCTGGTAAAGGTGGTTGGTCCCTCAGTGGCGACAGCTCCCCTTCTAACCTCCGACCACGACAGGTTCTCTGGCTGGCAAAACCGTCACTTTTGGTTGGACTGCAAGCTGCAATCCCAACTCTGTGCTGCCCTCTTACTTCTGGATAGGCCCTCACACAGCCTGGCAGCCAGATTCCCTCGGGATAGGCCCAATCTCTAGCCTAGCAGCCCGGTGCGTACGACACACGTCCACCTAGACAGCCGTCCAGGTGGCACGGAACACAGATCACCTGACTTCACTCAGTTAGATGGGTGCTCCCAGCAGGCCAAGAAATTCAAGAAAAGCTCTGCCCATTGACTGAGACACCCCATATACCCCGGCTCCTTCACAGGAAGAGAAATGAAAATGTGTCATAGACTGTTTCAAGAGCTGGTCCTGTCTAGCTCAGTAGATTGCTTTTTAAAAAAAGGAAACTCATCACGAAATTCTGCTCCCAATATGAGAATATTAAATCCATCTTAGAAACCCATTGGCACCTGCTAAGAGAAGATACCACGTTAATGAAATATGTGGGTATTCACCCACAGATAATATTCAGACGAGCCACCTCTATTCGTGATAAGCTAGTTCAAAGCCACTACACTAAACCAACTATAGACCATATACGTCTTCCCTTAGGGACTTCTCGTTGTGGTACTTGCTCTTTTTGTAAATGGATAGCACCGTGTAAAACTATTCAACTCCCCAATGGTGAAACTTTTACACCGAAATTCTCTGCCAATTGCCGTACACAGGGCTTGGTATACCTCATGACATGCAAGTGTGGGGCGTTTTATGTGGGGAAAACAGTTAGGCAATTTCGCCAAAGGATCAATGATCATATCTATTATTCGGGTAACGGGAAAATGTTAACCCCTGTCAGCAGACATCTGCATCACCGTTTCGATACATCGTACATTAATTTTGTTGCCTTAGCTGTGATCCCCCAAAACCCTAGAGGAGGCGAGTGGGACAGAATTGTTCTTCAAAGGGAAACAATCTGGATCGAGAGACTCAATGCTACTCAATCTCCTGGACTGAACGAAACACAATCATATAAACCTTTTCTCTAGTCCAGATTGCTCCCTTCTATTGCTCCTATTCTTGGGCAACTGCTCTATGGGTCCCTGTTTGCGACACATGGACCTACATCTATAATATAATTACCCTATTATTTTAGGCACCTAGTGCTGTAGCTATTACTCGAGCACTTCACGCTCAACTATAGTGAGCCAATTTTTCACCATCACCAGTGATATATAATTATACACTCTAATTATTGATTAATTTTCTAATTTCACTTTTATACACTTTATTATTTATTTATCCATGAATGTTAGATCCTTAATTATATATACACTTATATGTTATCTCACCATCCTATGTTTCTTCCCTAGGTCCATGTGCCATAGATACGGATCTGCATATCTGCCTGACACTATATAGCAATTATGCTAATGACATTAACTGTCTGCCCCGCTTTCCTGCCCCCCATTCCTTGCCCAACTCAAAAAATCGCTTCCTTCTTCTAAAATTATAACCCTATAAGATTATCACTCGATGCTAATGCCCCCCCCCCCCCCCCAAAAAAGATGAATTATGGTCGGCTTTTTTCTTGGCTGTAACTGGTGCATATATTTATATATATAATACAAGGTACACTATGCTAGAACTGCTAATGACTATGTGACCTCTGCCAAAAAAAAGTAAATTGTATATAATATGTACTCCCTTTCGAGTTTGAGAAACGTTTTAATTCCTTATTTGTCCTCTTATTTAGATAAATATTTAAAAAATTTCCATTCAGCGCATCATTTCTGTGATCTTTTGTGATGCGTTCTTTCATTTACTGTAATGTGTTTGCTATGCACTTGTGGCGCGGCTGTAGGCTGCTTTATGGCTCTGCGGAACCTTATGTCTCTCTTCCCCAGCTGGGATGGACTCTGCTTTCTTTGTTCTCGATCTCTCTTTTCTTTCCGCTACCCGTTGATATTCAGGCAGGACGATAGGATTTTCTGTTTACCAGTACTATCCTTTTGACTGACGCCCCCTTTTTTCTACCTCTGCACTAGCTGGTAGGCTGGTTTTTGGAATGTGTCCGCCCCGATGGGCGTGTCCCGTGGCGGACTCTGCGGGATGTATTCTACTGCGCTGCTATGCGTCCTATTGGCTGCTCCCCACGTGGGTGACAGCCATGTGATATGGTTACGCTGTCTACTCTGCAGCACGTTCTATAGTCTCGGCGTTGCCTAGACATCCCTCGTCGGGCTCTTTGTTGGCCACGCCCGCCCCTCTGATTGGCCAGTACTGGCTGCATCACCTCTGGCTCTCCGATCATGTGACGGATGAGCGGTGAGGACGTCAGAGCGGGTGCGACGCCCCACACCAATCCAGCTGATCCTCCATTAGGAACTAGCCAGGGGGATATATAAACCCGTAATTTTCAGACGCACATTGTATTGGCGTCACTCCCTTCCATTGGGGACATGCTGCAGATTCCTGCGCTTTTGGATTTCTAGGTACATATGCTCTTTGGACATACCTATTCCATAGCTTTAATCTTTATAGCCTCAATGCCATTACTAGCCTCTGCTGACATATACCTTCTATCTATATGCATTATTTTTATTATTTTTTCATTTCCAGGATTTTGCTTTGTCAGCTCTGCTTACAATTTTCTCTGCCTTTGTGCTTGAGGATCTACAGACTGCTTTGGCGGATTTATCTATCTGCCATTTCTGTGCCTAGTTTACCTTACTTAGCACCGAACCACCGCGCATTTATACCCCTGGATCCGAATTACATTGCTTACCAGCAATTGACTGCCCCAACACCATTACTTTTATAATTTCGTGTTTATGGTGAGAAACTTTTTTATTTAACAATCTACGGATCATCTCTATTTCTCTCCTATTTCTATCTAAAAAAATGACAATATATTACTGTATGCTTAATTTGTTAACACAAACTCAATATTGTCTGCAGACACTACCCCTACAATAGGCTGGACCAGTACTACTGTATATCCAGCCACTGTGGGCATAATACACGACTGTCGCTTGCTTACCCCCTACGCGGCCTATATGTAAGTTTTACATACCCCCTATACATATTTGTTACTACCATTTCTTGCTTTCTTTTTCTTTTTACCTCCATTCTTTCCCTTTCTTTCCTTTTTCCCCCTTTCTCGTCCCATCCCCTTGCTATGGCCTTCCCTACTTCTCTCTTCACACCCTCCCCCTAGTGGGTAATTGGTGACATGCTGTCCTCTCGCTGTGCCACACCTGCATTGATAAATACATATTTTTATTTTTATTTTTATTATTTCATGCATTATTGCTTTTTTGAATACGTTGTCATACATATGTTATTTGTTTTCTGTAGATGTATAATTTATATACTATTTCCATATATGTATACTTGTAAACTTAATCTGTTTCTTGTATATATGTTTTATTAGATGCAATATCTGTCTGCTCCTGAGGAAGCGCGAAACGCGTAACATGTAGAGCAAGTCCTCCATTAAACCTACGGATCACTACCTGGGTTATACTATCCAAGATTGTATCTTCAACTGTGCTTTCTAAACTAAGCTTGTGTATATTGAGACTGTATAACTGTTGTTATAACCCTTGTAGTACCAGCCACTGACTCGATTCCCAAAATTGATTTTCTGTCTGATTGATTTTATGATATTTCATATTAATAAATATTTTAGTTTTTTCAATACAAATTGTACTGTGTGCCCTTAAAGCCCAATCTAATAGTTCTCGCTCAAATTCCTGTAATATCGGGGCGGTGGCACATCTCCAATAGGTGCATTCACAGTGTCACCCTGTGACTTATGCACATTAAAATAGGCCCTCTTTTTTCATAAATACTTGCTTTGGATGTGGTGATGCAGAAGCACAGTCCACCACCGGAGCATGGGGGAGCACTTTCTGCTGGGGGAGAAGGGATCAGGTAAGTAAAAGTGCTTTTACTCTCCCCTAGAATAAACAAGCAATCATCCCTTGCAGTGGGGCGTCATCAAAATAAGGGTTATAGGGGTCGTTTACTCTTACAGATTGGAAGAATGTCTTGTAGTAACTGCAGTAAACTGATTGATATAATGTACAACTGCAATCAAATGTGTCTTTTTTTTTTTGTCTTTAGCTTCGAAAGTTACAAAGTGTTGAAACAAGTCAGGTACTCAGACTTTTCCATTATGAAGTAAAAGTGGCTATAATGTGTCTTCTGATGATTTCGGCCTTTCTTCTTTGCTGGATGCCTTACACAGTGCTGTCTTTTCTGGCAATGAGTGGCCATGGCGACATGATTACCCCAGGAACAGCCATTGTGCCCTGCTTTCTGGTCAAAACAGGTGCTGCAACAAATGCAATCATATATATACTAACAAGCAAAAAGGTAAGCAACATTTTTTTTTATTTTTACTTTTAAATATCTTCCTGTATCAAACTTTGTAACTATTACCACTGCATACAACTTATCAGAAATAACACAACAAAGTATGCCAAGCATTGTCCAGGTTTGCTAGTCTTGGCCTCATGCACAGGATTTTTTTAACTCTCCTAGAAATCAGCAGCGTTTTTGCAGAAAAATTGCCTGACGCTTGTAAAAGCGTCTAAAGATTTTACAGTCATCAGGCTCTTGGGTGTTAATTTATTTAATTGGGCAAAATAAATAATTTATTCTGACCACTGAAATTATTAAACCTTATCAAAATAATTCACTTGTTTGGCAGATGCGTGTTAAACATTTCCAATCATCTTATATGTCTCCAAGATTTTAACAAAAAGATCTCTGTAACTGATCACTAACTTAAAAAAATACTTAAATTTGTACCAAATGAGGAAAGACCTTGTACCCAAGAGCTAACCACAGCTATAGCAGCACTGGTAGCTGTTTGGGGGCTTGGGGTGGGAAAAGATGTCTCTGTCTTCCTAGTGCTTCTAAAAGCAGTTTTTGTATCTTCTCAAGACTCTTCAAGATGAAGCTCAATCTTCTCTGGGCTCTTCAGAACCATGTTTCAATCTCCCCAGAGCGGTGTCTTGATCTCTAGTGGACTTTTGGGCCCCCCAGAGTTTTTCAGGCCAATGTTTCTATGTCCCAAAGGCTCTTTAGAACAGTGTCTTTATCACTCCAAGGCTTTTCAGGACAGTGTCTTGTTCACCCCAAAGCTCTTTAGAGCAGAATTACTATGCCCCCAGGGCTCTATAGGGCAGTACCCCTATGTCCCAAGAGCAATCCAAAAAAGTGTCTTCATTTTTTCAGGGCTCTGCAGGGCAGTACCTCCTTGTCCCCGTGGCTCTTCAGATCAGCGTTTTATCTCCCCAGAGCTCTTCAGGGCAGTGTCCCTAAAATCAACAATGTGTCTATGTTCCCAGAGCTCTTAAAGTAGTATTATGTAAATAAAAGCGCTGCGCCAATACAAATTGTTCTGAATCAGTCCTCAGGAAAGGCAAAACAACTAAAGATATTTAGCAGTCCTAAATGTGACCTAAAGGTGCCAATATAAAGAGCAAAAGTCACAAAAGGACCATAAGCTGTAAACGTCCAAAAGTCCAATAGGATGACACCACAGTGCTTGAAAACCGGAGTGCCCACCACCATAAATAAATTGGCTGCTTACCAGAAGTATAACCTAGCCGCAGCCTTTAGCTTGCGTGCAGTGTGTGGATGGAATTTGGACCCAGTATGAACACCCAGGACACTCCTCCGGTATACCATATACTCGTATGCTATAGTCAAAGCTCTGTGTGCAGTATGGATCAAAGAAAGGGAGAGGACCATAGGGTAATAACGTCTAGCAAAGATTTATTAATAAAAAATATCGTACTTACATTACATGTAATATTAAAAGCATAGAAAAAAGTGCCAGCCGGCAAATGCAGAAGCCCTTCCTCAAACGTGCTGCGTGTTGACGTCACTGCATGCCCCCCAGGCGTGTTTTGTCACATCTGACGTTCTCAATGGGGATAGTAGTAGTATTATGCCTTGTGTTTTTATATTATTTTGAAGCTTAACACATTGAGCACAATAAAATAAACATTCCCCAGTAAACTAGTTGGTACAATTCTTACCCCAGCGCTTGCAATTTACAACATTGATTGCTGCTGGTTTCAGCTCTCAGTGCTGCTTCCCTGAAACTTTCGGTCATCACAGGAAAGAGTTAAAAGTGGAAAGTGCAGTCTTGAGTCAGTCTATTAACTTGGAGGGAGAAGCAGGGGAGTGCCTTGCCTCCTAGGCTACTGGGCTATGTGTTTCTATAAATGCACAAAGTTCCTGCATGTACGGCTGCTTTCACACTGAGGCGCTTTGCAGGCGACATAACGCTAAAAGTAGTGCTTGCACTCAGGCTTTCACACTGGAGTGGTGCGCTCGCAGGACGGTAAAAAAACGTCCTGCTGGCTGCATCTTTACAGCGCTGTAGGAGCGGTGTATACACTGCTACAGCTGCACTTTGGGGATGGTTTTGACCCTTTTTCGGCTGCTAACAGGGGTTAAAAGCTCCACGCAAGCGCCCGAAAACCTCCGCAAAAACGACAGTAAAATGCCACTAAAAATAGCAGCACTTTCCCGCTTATGCCGCAGACGCCTCAGTGTGAAAGCGGCCCAAGGGTGGCTCCATGGGATGCTGCAAGAGAAAGGAACCATCCTGAAACAGGAACTATGGAGCACAGTGGTCTTGGCACAAGCTTAAACAGGAACATAGGTAAGGAATAAAATAAAAGACAGCTGCTTATCCTGTAAGTGACTAAATTATCTTCTGAAAGTCTCTAAAATTAAGGTTTTTTTATTACTATAAGAAAGAATAATTTAGTAAATGAAGAAACATAATGATATTATTGTCAGATGGGGAAAGTCATAGAGCATGAGAGAGGGAGACATGTATCTACGGATGTCAGATTCATAAGATTAATTATGAAACATAAATCACATTCATGTGTACGGTATATAAATACAACCAGTGCTTTAAGTGGGCCGGAACGCGGCGGTACTCAGTACCGCCACTTCCAAAAATGGCCCTGGAGAGTACCAGCACCTCTCCGTGCGCCCAGTACGTGGGTTTCCGGTACCAGAACGCAGCGGAGAGCTAGCTACAGTATTGTAGTGGCTGGCCGGCGCTGGGCGAATTACATCGCGCACAGTCTCTCTCCTCCATAATGTCATTGGCTGGGCCGGCCATCAGCTAGTGGAGGGGGGCGAGCCGTGTGCAGAGTACGGCTTGAGCCGTACGTGCAGGCGCAGGCAGGGAGTTGACCTCACGTTAGGTGACGTCAACTCCTTTCCGCACGCCTGTGAGGAGCGATCAGTGCGGCTTGGTGAATGTGAGCGGGTGACTGGCCCTCCTAGGAGTCAGGACGGTGCAGCAAAGTGAAAAAAACCTGACTTTGCTTTGGATCTGAACTTCTGAAGTACAGAGTACTGGTAAGTGTTTTGTTGCTACCTATGGCTGCTCACAGACTGATATGTATACACTTCTCCTATCAATTTATCATGGTTCGTTTCAGACAGCCATGCAGACTTGCCCTGTTATTTTCCTTTTATGTTTATTTTAAACCGTCTTGAAAAGTAGGAAGATGTTCATTGTATGATTATTGTTGCAAGCTTGCACATGGACTGCTCAGAGTGACTGATGAATAACATCCATTATTCTATCTATTTTCTGTGGTGTCTGTCCCTTGTCATGCTTTGTGCCCATTTTATCTTCTCTTTTTTTAGTTTCTGACATCATCAGCTGGTTTATGTAATTTTAGCAGAAAATGCACCAATATATTGCAAACCATAGCTGCTATGGTTTGCAATATATTGGTGCATTTTCTGCTAAAATTACATAAACCAGCTGATGTCAGAAACTAAAAAAAGAGAAGATAAAATGGGCACAAAGCATGACAAGGGACAGACACCACAGAAAATAGATAGAATAATGGATGTTATTCATCAGGGTATTTTCATGTTCAGTATTGGGGGGGGGGGAGCACCGGCGCCTAATAGAGTACCGGCACCTCTTTTGGCCCACTTAAAGCACTGAATACAACTGTAACACATTTTTAAAAAGGTAAACTGTGATTATTTTGGGTCTCTTTTACTTGGATCTCTAAGTTTATGTTTGTAAAGAGGAACTGAACTGTGCCCAAATAAGGTAAGCAGAGGTCAAAAGGCAAGTCATCAGTTTTGCTTGTGGGCACCCTGCAGATGAGCTTCCCCTTTACTGATTTTTTTATTGCCTTGTTTTGCACTGCCTCTGTCTGGAGGTTGCCATCTTGTTAGAGGTGCAAGGCTTTGCTACTTTATGTCAAAGCATTATTCCTGAATCCTGATGGCTGGTGGGGGAATATTTATCAAGCAGCAGGAGAGGTTCAGACATCACAGATTCAAAGAATGAATGATGGAGAAGCAGCAAGATCCTTGCACTGCAGTTTTCTCTCCAGCAAGCAGAACAGTGAGCAGCACAGTAGTGACATTGCTAGTACTGAATTATTGATTTTATATGGTAGTTATGAATTTTATGAAGAGAGAACACACTCTCTCTCTCTCTCTAATTAAAACAAATTTACAAAAATTGCAAAAAAAAACGTAAAGGGGTTATAAAGAATTTGCATAGCAGTTCACCCAATTAAAGTAACAATTACAAAACAATTGTAAATAGGCTATATCCTGTGCAGTGTAAATCAGTGATTTAAACCCCTTTGAGCTGGCGCCTGCTGGCTCTTTATGGCTTTTTCAATGCCAAGAGGTGGAGTTTATGATTGGCTGTCATGGCGGTCACGTGATCAGAAAGTTGCTTGCTTGCGATCAAGAGTTTTATGTTAGCCGCCTGTAACTGTGCTGGGAGTGCGCAGAGCACAGCTGAATTTGCACTATGGAACGCAAATATGCAACCACTATGCGCCAAGGCCCACCTGCTGAGAGGCCGCATATTTGTGTGTGCTTGGCGTCAAGAGGTTAATAGAAATTAATAGGTAAGTATTAGGGGTGCTGAGGGGGGCTGCTGCACACAGAATGCATAGAATGACAGGAAAAGGGGCAATTTTACCCCCTTTTCCTCATGGGAGAGCGACGGGGGACAGTAATTTTCTCCTGGGAAGGGGGGGGTTTGTTTCTTCCCCCCTTCCTCCTGTGTAGAAAATGGCTAGTAGCCTTTGGGTGACCTTTCCGGGGCCTGAATAGATTGCTCGGGAAAGGTCAGTTCAAATTTAGTAATTTGTCCCCCAGGTGACTTCTCTGAGGGAATTTGGCGGGCCTTTTTGAACTTTGGGTGACCCTTCCTGGGCTTCTGGACAGAAAGCCCGGGAAGAGTCCGTTTAAACTAGTCAGAACCAGTGGGTTTTAACCCGTTCTGGGCTATATAAAGCGGGTTCCGTCCAGCCTAGGCTCATTCGCCTCAGAAGACTTGGAGCTGTGGTGTTCTTCCCCCTCCCACCCTCCCCTTATTTTCAGAGATACCTTGTCGCGGTTATTTGTATGTGGTAGTGTCACCTTTGCAAAAAAAAAAGGGGGCTTTTAAAAAAAAAAAAAGCAAAGGGGGACTAGCTATGCTCATATTTATTACATGAATGAAATTATGAAAATTATCTGTTATAAAGCTGGGTACTAGTGTTCTAGCTGGGTAATTGTGTTGGCAGCCTGAGCCGTAGTGGCTAGGTTAGCTTTAATGCTTTACATTTATGCTTATTTATTTATATGTTGTTGATAATAATTATCACAATATTTTGAAAACCAATATTAAATAACCGCAGCCTTTTAAAATCCAGCAGTGGTCTTTTGTCTCTTATTTATTTATTTATTTATTTATTTAATAAAGTGTTAAGGTCTATTCCCGTCTGCTATCCCATGGACCAAGATAAAAAAAACTTCTGCCTTTACAACCACTTTAAGACAAAGTGCACTTTTTTTTTTTTTGCCCCTTTCCCCTGAACTAACCTAACTCACCATCCTCCTCAACAGGTGCATACTTACCTCTTTACAACAGTTTTGGCCTCCAGTGTTCGTTTACATCCAGTGCCGCAACTCTTATGCCGCGTACACACCATCGTTTTCTGCGATGGAAAAATGCGACGCTTTATGTGCTTTAAAAAAACGTCATTTTTCAAACTTCAATTTGAACAACGACGTAGCATACACACCATCGCTTTTTCACAACGCTCTAGCACAGCGCAGTTCCGTCAATCACGCACGACGTCACTATAAAGGGTCGTTTCCATGCGGAAGACGGCCTCTTTTGCTGATATCGTGTTGCTGCGTGTTAATAAAAGTTTGGTGAGATACGATTCGTGATTTTCAGTGACTGTGCTTTAAATATCGTTTTCTTGTCTATAAGCTGAAAAACACCTTAACGAATGTGCTGATTCCATTCTGAACAGTCGTTTTACATGAATGAGCGCTGCCGTCTCCTAACTTGCTTCTGAGCATGCGCGGGCTTAAATCGACGTTTTTACGTACACACGGTCAATGTTTAGAACACAGAAAACGACGTCGGCCAAAAACGACACATAAAATTGAAGCATGCTTCAATTTTTTTCTGTCGTTTTTTAGAAGACATAAAACAACGTTTTTGCCCACACACGGTCAATTAAATTGACGTTTTTGAAAATGACGTTTTTTTCCATCGCAGAAAACGATGGTGTGTACGCGGCATAACTCTCGCGACTGCGAATTACAGACTCATTGACTTCTATGGAGCTGTGTGCAGAGCCCAGAGATGAAGGGAGACAAGACAACCCCTATAGAAATGTATGGGGCTGTGATGCTCAGGAGAGTGTGACTTGCAGTGCTGGATCGGATGTAAACAAATTCTGAGGGCTACAGCTGTTGGATCGAGGTAACTTTGCATATGTGGAAGAGGGGTGCCCTAGGTAAGCTCATGGGAAAGGGGCAAAAAGGATAAGTGCACTTTGTCCTAAAGTGCATCTATTCTTTAACATTCTCTAAGAAGGTTATTTTTCTGGTGGTAAAAAATAATAAAAGGAGATTAGAGCGAATGTGTTGATTAGGTGGAGCTAATCATTCAGTGATCTGTCTACCAGTTGCTGGAAAGTGAACTTTATATAAAACCTGTCCGGTTGTATTCTTATTTTCCTGACTGGCTCCATGGCAGCATACGTGTGGGTTAGCCCCGCCTCCATAACTACCCAATAGGACCCCTCCCCTATAAATCTTTAGCTGTGGGCTCTCAGCCTTGTTCCTTTTTTGTCCTCCTCCGTAGGACCATGTGTTTGGTTCTCCTACCTAAAAAAAATATACACAACTCATCCTTTGATCAAGCTCGGCCAATAAATTCTCCAATAAGCCTTGTCTGTTAAGCAGGGTATGGAATGCATGGAGTAGCGCTGAAGATTGGAGTATGGAGACTATTGCGCAAAGACTGGTATACCTAGCGGTGCAGGTAGCCCTTATCATCTAAAGACCGGTGTGTGTCCCTGGCCGAATTGATCATGATGGTGATGGTGAGCAGTATCGTTTTTTCATGGCAGCAGTGTGTATGTTTGTAGTTTGTTTTTCCTGTTTGTTAAAGTCTTTTACTTGCCCTGTGAGCGACTGGTCCCCTTGCATTCCAGCCGCCGCTCCCTCTGACTTCCGGGTTCTGTCTGCGTTCTTTGCACAGACAGACCAGGACTGAAAGTGAGGCTTGGCTCACACGCGAGCGAGGTCTGGCTAGCGCATGCGCGAGGCTCGACTCGCGCACGCGCACTGGTTGCGGCTGACGCGGTCATGGCGCCATACGCCCAGCCCTTAAAAACGGAGAGAGACATGTGTACACTGGGGGCGTGCGTTCGTACGGCGGTTCCCGGTGTACTGTCCTTTTCATATCTAGGTAAGTGTTCTGGTTCAGTCTTGGCTAAAGCCTTGCTCATGTCTCTGCTTGACGTTTTTCACTTTCCTGTTACAGTGTCTATTCAAGGCTACATGCACATTTCTCTGCCTCTCAGTGGCCAGCCCTCCCTCAACAGGTATGGCTAAGGGGAAAACTATGTTTTCTGCACCTGCTGGGGGGGAAGAGAGTGGAGTATAGGGGCATAGTGTGACTATTTGTGTTTCTTCTTTCTCTTTATCTCAGCCCTTCTAGGTCTGACCAGCAGCATAATGAGTCCCACGGTCGCAGCGGGTCTTCTAAGTCACACCACCGGCTTCTGTGCTGCACACAGAATGCATAGAATGACAGGAAAAGGGGCAATTTTACCCCCTTTTCCTCATGGGAGAGCGACGGGGGACAGTAATTTTCTCCTGGGAAGGGGGGGGTTTGTTTCTTCCCCCCTTCCTCCTGTGTAGAAAATGGCTAGTAGCCTTTGGGTGACCTTTCCTGGGCCTGAATAGATTGCTCGGGAAAGGTCAGTTCAAATTTAGTAATTTGTCCCCCAGGTGACTTCTCTGAGGGAATTTGGCGGGCCTTTTTGAACTTTGGGTGACCCTTCCTGGGCTTCTGGACAGAAAGCCCGGGAAGAGTCCGTTTAAACTAGTCAGAACCAGTGGGTTTTAACCCGTTCTGGGCTATATAAAGCGGGTTCCGTCCAGCCTAGGCTCATTCGCCTCAGAAGACTTGGAGCTGTGGTGTTCTTCCCCCTCCCACCCTCCCCACCCTCACACTCATCTTCCAGACACCATAGTTCATCCAGAACTGGTCATGCTAGTAGAATTACTCCTCATCTCTCCCCCCATGATGAAAGATTAGAAAACTCTTGCTGGGGGTGCAAGGCTTCGTTATCTATTAACAAATCCCTTTGTGATCATTGTTTCTCTAAAGTAGCCAATGAAAGGGGAGGTGCAGATAAACACCTGGAAGCTCTTGTTAAAAGGGTCGTGGATAAATCCCTGCAGGAGAGAGATACTAGAATACAGCAGGACTCTCCTATAGACCCAATGATTCCCTTATTGGATCAGGGACATTTACATGAAGTCTTCGCAGCCACTCAGGCCAGCCAGTCGGCTGCCTCTCCTTCAGAAAGTGGTTCAGAATTGGAGGATACAGTAATAGGCTTTGATTATGCCTTAGTCCCTGCCTTAGTGAAAGCTATTAAGGAAGTCTTGAATTTGGAGGATCCAGCTACTTCTCCCCCTAAACAGAGAAAACTCTTTAAACAGCTCAACAAGGAGCGAGATTACTTCCCGTTTATTACGGAGATAGGCGCCATTATCTCTAATGAGTGGAGTAAACCTGATAAGAAAGGCTCTATGCAGTCGAAGATTACAAAATTATATCCCTTTAAACAGGAAGATGTGACACATCTTGAAACTGCCCCGTCAGTGGACGCAGCGTTGATGCGTTTGGTGAAGTATGTGACCCTTCCCTTGGAAGACACAGTTTCTTTTAAAGATCCTTTGGAAAGACGGATCGATTCAGACCTAAAGAGAATCTACTTGACAGCAGGGTCCGCTTGTAAACCCATTTTGGCTGTAGCAGCTGCCTCAAAAGCCTTAGAAGCCTGGTCTGACAGTGTTAATGATTCCTTGAGAGGCATTTCTGAGGATACAGCTAAGAATTCTCCTATCCAGGAAATTAGGCTAGCGTCCGCTTTCTTGGGGGAGGCCTCTATTGATATTACTCGCCTAGTGGCCAGGGTGATGTTGTCGGCAGTCACTGCCCGCCGTGCTTTGTGGCTCCGTCCATGGTCTGCGGATGCAGCCTCAAAGCAGGCCTGGTGCCGTATTCCCTTTGAGGGCGGGTCCCTCTTTGGCAATAAACTCGATAGTGCCATCTCTCGGGCCACGGGAGGTAAGTCGGGGTTTCTCCCGCAAGACAGGCGTTTGCAGAATCAAAAACGCACCTTCTTCAGACCACAGATCGCTGGAGGGATACACGCAACTACAGACCCGGTCGTGAATTCTCTAGACCATGGAGGTCCAGACAACCTCCCTTTAAGAAGCAAACTAAAGGCACTACTTCTAACAGCCAGGAGTCTACGAAGTCTTTTTGAGGTTGGGCCCGCCCAAGCATTTCAGGTGGGGGCTCGCCTTTCCCACTTTCGGCATGTTTGGGCGGCCTCTATTCAGGACTTCTGGACCATCAAGACGGTCTCGTCGGGCCACACTTGGATCTTCAACAGCGACCCCAGGCTCAGGTTTGTTCCCACGAACCTTCCAGGCACAGAAGAGAAAAAACAAATCCTTTTGGCCTACGTGAACTCTTTATTAAATCAAGGCGCAGCTGTCAGTGTACCAGAAACAGAACGAGGCGAAGGCATGTATTCCCCTTTATTTCTAGTGCAGAAAAAGAATGGTACTTGGAGACCAGTAATAGACCTAACTCATCTCAACCGGTTTATTCGGAAAGAAAAATTCAAGATGGAATCTCTGTTAACCATTCAACAGTCGATCCATCCAGGGGATTGGTTAGTGTCAATAGATTTGAAAGACGCTTATTTTCATGTTCCGGTGGCAATAGGTTTTCAAAAATACCTCCGCTTCTCGGTAGGCGACCAGCACCTACAGTTCACCTGCCTACCCTTTGGTCTCACGACCTCACCCCGGGTGTTCTCCAAGGTCCTGCTAGCTGTCGTAGCCCTTCTGCGGGTGAAAGGAGTTCGTCTTCATCATTATTTAGACGATCTATTGCTACTAGCCCAAGACAGAAATCAACTGATAAAACAGAGGGATCTAGTAATTACCACTCTTCAAGAGTTCGGATGGCTGATAAATGTGGAGAAAAGTCATCTAGTCCCATCACAAACCCTAGTGTTTTTGGGTGCCCTCTTCAACACATCAATAGGCACCATCTCATTACCGGAGGAAAAAGTTACCACGATCAGAGGCAGGATCCGCAAAGCATTCGCTGCTCCTCAGCTATCTGCCCTTCATTGTCTGAAGTTAATCGGTACCATGGCAGCCACCATTCCAATGGTGAAATGGGCCCAGTGGCATACTCGTCCATTCCAGAAAGGATTTCTCCAACAATGGGTCTCCTCCAGGAAGAGTCAGCGCATCACGATCACTCAATCTATGAGAGGATCTCTTCTATGGTGGCTTCAGGGGAAGAATCTCCGCAACTGCCATTCAATTCGTCCCATCACTTGGGTTACAATAACATCAGATGCCAGCAATCTGGGCTGGGGCGCCCATTGCCTTTCAGAGATAGCTCAAGGCAGATGGAGCACACCCTCTCACGGAATTGTTTCCAACATACTGGAACTACGAGCCGCCTTTCAGGCACTCCTGTCCTTCAGCCATGTATTGACAAATTTTTCGGTGATGCTCAGGCTGGACAATACGACCGCCGTGGCCTACATAAAGAAACAGGGTGGAACTCGCAGCTGGACCCTACTTCGAGAAGTGGAACCAATTATGAACTGGGCCCAGAAGAATCTGGCCAACATCTCGGCAGTATACATTCCGGGGATTCAGAATGTTCAAGCGGACTTCTTATCTCGAGTCCAGTTGGACAACAACGAATGGTCCCTACACATAGATGTGTTCAATTGGCTTCTAACCTTGGGAATATCCCCAGAGGTGGATCTGTTTGCGTCCCCGTGCAACCACAAGTTGACGAAGTATTATGCGAGGGGCAGGGATCCCCAAGCCTATGGGATAGACGCTCTCACAGATCAATGGAGATTTCAAAAAGCTTACGCCTTTCCACCAGTCCCTGTGGTCTTTCGGTTCCTTCACCGGCTCAAATCAGAGAATGCGGAAATCCTCGCAGTGATCCCTTTTTGGCCAAACAGGCCCTGGTTTTCTCTCCTATCGCTCCTCAGCTATCGGGACCCAATCCCTCTCCCCCCCAGACCAGATCTTCTCTCCCAAGGCTCAATATGGCACCCATGCCCAGCTCGTCTGCACCTCAGGGCGTGGTTCTTGAGAGGGGAAGGCTTGAAGCACTAGGTTGTCCAGAAGAAGTCATGTCAACCCTGCTTAACGCCAGGAGAGATAGTACTAACAGAGTGTATGAACGTATTTGGTCAAAGTTTTCAGACCACATGTCGTCGAGGTCCAACCCTTCTAGCTCTCCAGAGGTTCAAGATATTCTTAGCTTCCTACAAACAGGCTTGGTCTTACCTTTAGCAGTCAGTTCTCTCCGAGTGCAAGTCTCAGCCATCTCTGCGTTTACGGGGATCTCTTGGGCTAACCATCCCCTGGTTCGCCAGTTCTTCAAAGGTGCCATTCGGCTCAGGCCCCAAAGAAAACCGAGGTTTCCCAAATGGGATCTACCTCTTGTTCTGGACTATCTTACCTCGATCAGCTCTAATCCGGATAAGCCTCTTTCAGCTAGAGATCTTACTCTCAAAACCATCTTTTTAGTTGCAGTCACTTCAGCTAAGAGGATCTCCGACATAAGAAATCTGGGCTCAAAAGAACCATTCCTGACCTTCTTTCCTGACAGAGCAGTATTAATTCCTATGCTGGGCTCAAATCCTAAAGTGACATCCATTTTTCACGAAAATCAGGAAATTGTCCTGCCCACCTTTGGGTTATCTGAAGATCAAAGTGTTCATCCCCTTGATGTAGGACGCACATTAAATCTATACCTAGAAATGACAAAATCCTTCAGGCAAACAGACTTTCTTTTCGTCCTTCTCCACGGAAAGAACAAAGGAAAGCGGGCATCAATCAGATCCATCTCAACTTGGATAGTTCAGACCATCCAGAGGGCATATAAGGAGAAGGGCCTGGCTCCTCCAGAGGCAGTAACTGCACATTCAACTAGGAGCATCTCGACTTCTTGGGCAGCCTCACGTCATGTCGCACCTGAAGTTATATGCAGAGCGGCTTCGTGGTCTTCAATTAATACCTTTGTCTCTCACTACTGTATTGAACCAGCTGCTTTGTCTTCTTTAAGTTTTGGTTTACAAGTGCTGTCGGTAGACAGTGTTAAATAAATGTATTTTCTCAGCATTTTTGCCCACCCGGGTTTCTTTTTGTGAGTTATTTCCCACACGTATGCTGCCATGGAGCCAGTCAGGAAAAAGGAAAATTTATTACCAAATACTTACCGTAATTTTCCTTTCCTGATAGGCTCCATGGCAGCAGGAGTCCCTCCCAAAATGCGTGGAGTAGGATAGTTACGGAACAAGGCTGAGAGCCCACAGCTAAAGATTTATAGGGGAGGGGTCCTATTGGGTAGTTATGGAGGCGGGGCTAACCCACACGTATGCTGCCATGGAGCCTATCAGGAAAGGAAAATTACGGTAAGTATTTGGTAATAAATTTTCTTTTTTTTTTAGATTTTCAGATAATGTTTGAAAAAACTGATGAGGATATGTTTTTATTTTGCAGTTCAGACAAGGCCTCACAAAACTCCTGTGGATGAAATGTTTGAAAAACCATATAATATTTGCCAGGAGAAGGAAGTTAGTTGGAGTAGATGTCGGAAAGAAACTAAAGAAAATAGTACGCTACACATCTTCCTCTTTTAGCTCTGTTATAACAACTGGCCAAACTGATACGCAGCAGTCTGTTGAAGAAACACAAGATAACTATGTACCGAATGTTAAAATAATCCACGTGCAGCCATTATAACTTGTTTACATGTCAGTTAAGTACAATTACTTGTGTAGCAAAGTCTTTTACCTCTTCCAGTCTAATGAAAACCTTTGAGACCACAGACCGCTGACATCCTTCTGTATGTAGTGGGTTGTGAGGCATAGTGGGTGCAAAGATGGTGAAAGTCATTGGGCGCCAGACACTTCTTGGATGCAAAACAGGTTTTATTTCTTTTAACAGTCCTTTTTATATTTTTGCAAGGCAAAGAGGGTTAGGGCCAGGACACCTTAAGTAGTTATAGATTCAATTAGCAGACTCTGAGACTTCAATAGAAGGACAGCCGTGCCGAGATAGGCCCTAGCGAGATGCCACATCTGCACTTGCAGGAATGCTGTCTCCTATGGTTACAGTTCCTGACTCAAACGTAACACTTATTTCAGCTTCACTACAACTGCTCCTTGTAGTTCTGCAATACTGAGCTACCGGTCTCTCACTAGACCTACTGATTCACTGACTCTGAATCCCTTGAGCTCCTCCAAGGTTTGTGGTGGTATCCCCTCAAGCATCACCAAGCATTGGCACTCCAGATACTTCTCAAGCTTCACCACTGCTAACCAGCGAGGTCCCTGGCTTGACACACAAGGCTGCTCTGCAAGCATCTCCTCCGCTGGTTGGGTCGCTGACTTGATCACCGCCTGAAGTTTCCAGATTCTCCATCATGCCCTTTCGGTGACAGTATAGTTCCAGTACTTGCTTCAGTTACACACTGTGGTCCCTGGTAAAGGTGGACCCTTCATGGCGACAGCTTCCCTTCTACCCCCGACCACTGACAGGTTCTCCGTCCGGCAGAACCGGCACTTCTGGTTGGACTGCAAGCCTCAGTCCCAACCCTGAGCTGCCCTGTCACTTCTGGATAGGCCCTCACACAACCTGGCAGCCAGATGCCCCCAGGATAGGCCCAATCTCCAGCCTAGCAGCCCAGGGCGTACAACACACAACCACCCAGACAGTGGTCCGGGTGGCACTGAACATAGCTCACCTGACCTCATCCGAATATATAGGTTCTCCCAGCAGGCTAAGGGATTCAAGAAAATCCCGGCCCATTGGCTGAGATATCCCATATACCCATAACTTGACCTTGAAATGTCCTTCTCATATCTAATGCCACCAAGTGCCCAGCCACCTAGTGACAGAGGAGAAAAATTACAACAAGGACAAACTTAGGGACAAACTGAGGGAGAAATCAATGGATCTCTACCAACTATCTACAGTAGCTACTTTTGACAAGGAATTTGGTGAGAAGCTTCCTGACTAAACAACAGGGTGCTACACTTGCAACATGCGACAAGCTTGAATCCCGAACCCCAAACCCACTGAAATCAATGGTAACGCAATCTTTCATAGTGCAAATGCCTATTTTCTGAGCTAATAGACAAGAGGGTGTAAAGAAAAAAAAAACACGGGGGTTCACTGCCTTGGGGCATATGCACTTATACAAAAAAGGTATTTTTTTTTGTTTTTTTTTTTATTTCATTGGGCCAGGACCAGTAATTTTGCCTAGAGTGCCCTAAAATACTTACACCAGACCCTTTGAGTCTGGTATGAAAGGGGTGTAGCACAACCCCCGTAGGAGCTGCTGGTTAGTTTTTGGGTCTGCCGATACCCCACTGTTCACCATCAGCGCTAGGGGTTACATTGTAGAGGGATGGAGGGTTAGGGGAGATTCAGATACCTTGCTTTGCGGATCACGGGTATTCTCTTGAATCCAGAGGACAAAGAGTCTCCACACTGGATCTAGCAACCACCGGATAGGCCTCTCTCACTGACCTAGCAACCGATGCGTCGCTCGGTCAAAGTCTCTGCCACAGACTTGTTGAACATAGTAAAGTCGTTGTACAATCCTCTGCCACAGAACTGTCCAACCGAATAATCCCTTGTAAAGTCAAACAATAGCTACACAGTATCCATTGCTTTCAGCCATCCGGCGATACTGTGTAGCGGGATGTGTCCTCCAATTGAGTTTCCAGGCTCTTCCTGAGATACCAGCCTTTTTGCTCAGTCCTCTCTGGGAAAAGCGCTCCCGTCTCCTAACTTGCTTCTGAGCATGCGCATTTTTTTCACGTCGTTAAAGCCTACACACGACTATTTTTTTACGACGTTAAAAACGACAACGTGTAAAACGATGTGAAAATTTAGAGCATGTTCTAAATTTTTAATGCCCATTTTTAACGTTGCGAAAAATGCTCTGGAGCCCACACACGATCGTTTTTAATGACATTAAAAAAAATTGTCGTGTGTACGTGGCATAAGACTTCCTTCATCCCTAAATGAATGAAATAGAAATAATAATACAATTTTATGTTGGATATATACTGTATACCAGCTGAACCAACTAGCAATCCTAACACCATCAATGTATTGCTGACTTGAACTATTACAGAATCAACAAGAGATGTTTAAATTGCATCCACAGAGACAAATATATTAAGATTTACATTGAAATGTCTCTATCAGGGATGCCAATCGGTGCCCACCAGTAATGCCATTCTATGCCCATCAGATACACCAATTTGTGCCCATCAGTGATGCAAGTCAGTGCCTGCCCATCAGTGCCGCCTATAAGTGTTCATTAGTGCTGCATATCAATGCCACCTATCAGTGCCATTTAGTGCTGCATATTAGTGCCTCCTCATCAGTCCCACCTTATAAGTGCTGCCTCATCAGTGCGGCCTCATCAGTGCACATCAGGGAAGGAGGAAAAATTACTTATTTACAACATTTTCTGACAGAAACGTAGAAATACTTTTTTTTGGTCTTTGTTTTTTAGCAAAAAATAAAAAACCCAGCAGTGATTAAATACAACCAAAATAAAGCTTGATTTGTGTAAAAAATGCAAAAAAAAATATTTGGGCACAGCATGGCATTACCGCACAATTGTCATTCAAAGTGTTACAGTGCTGAAAGTTGAAAATTAGCCTGGGCAGGAAGGGGGTAAAAGTGCCATGTAGGCAAGTGGTTAAAGAGTAACTCCACTTTTGTTGAGAAAAAAAACATTCCCCTCAGGGAGATCTATGTGCATTACAGGGATTTTTAAAAACTTTGTTGCAGATACCTACCTTTTGTTATTTTCTAAAAATAGCTTTTTTTTTGTCTGTGTCCATGTGGAAAGTGAATCTAATGGGAGTGTTTCATAATTATCAATCAGCTGCTGCACCTGCAGGGCTTTAATGAGAAAAAGTGTCAGGGTCTGCATTCATTCAGAAATGATTTTCTATTGTAAGTATCTCACCAACAATATAATTTTTGTTGCAGGGGGTTCCCAAAATATGACTTGTATATTAGTGCAGACTTCTGGGAAAATTAGAGAGCCAATCACAGGAGCAGGAAACTATGTTTCTGGGGGGTGTTCTGTACACATTCTGCGTACAAAACACATCCAGGTAGCCATATTGCATTGCATTTTACAAAAAATAACAGCTCTGCAGGTTAAAATGGAAAGGTAATTTTTAATAACATTCAATTACAGTATGACTTGTGTAGCAATTGTATACGCTATATAAATATATAAATATATATATGTAGCACTACCCCCGAAGGAGCTGCTGGTTTGTTTTGGGCGGCATGTTACCTCGTGTTTCTGATGTCTAGGGGTGTTTGATGAAAGTTGTGGTAACGGAGTGTTTTCTTATGTGCTCTTTATTACCCAGCCAGGTAAAAACAATAAAACTTGAAGAATCGAGGTTCAGAAGAAATGAAGATAGCAGATCCAGATGTCAGAAATAGGGAAACAGGGAAATAGGGAAACAGTCCTGGGAAATAGGGAAACAGTCCTGCTCTCATGTGTAATGTCTCTTTCACCACTCCAGCCTGAGTGGGTATAGTGCACCTGGACAGGCCTCTCTCACCAGCCTGGCAGCCAGAATGTCACTTGAACCTTAGGAAAAAGTCTCTGCCACAGACCCTCCTGGTAAATGAACAGCGGAGATAATCCTCCTTAGCGGACTTGGCACCTGGATCTCCTTCAGGTAGTTTTGAATTAGGGTACCGACTGATAGGCGGCCAACATCCAGCCTTTCAGTGTCCGGTTCCTCTGGTCCCCGATGGATAGTCAGGCTCCTATCGGAACACCAGCCTTTCTTGGTACTCCTTAGGCAGACTCTCCACTGTATGGCTTCCTCTAACTGGATGGATGACCCAGGACCTTCTTAGGTGGGAAGCAGTCGATTACTGAGTCCCCAAACGGCAGATCAATTGCTCCGGGCCAACGTGGTCCCGAAGCCAGGATCTTTGTGTTGCAGGCGCAACCCCGGCCTGGAAGGCTATTCGCTGGGGCGGCGTGAAGTAGCTACCCTAAAGGTGGGCGCCACACGAGGAAAGACCCAGGAAGATGGCACCTGCCTCATAAATACTCTCTCCCAGCATGCACAGCAAGGCCAAACCCTCCTGATAGGCTGCTGGGCAAGAGCACCCAATCCTTGACTCCACTGCTGCCACCTGCCGACCCGGGGTGAGATCAGCACCCCAGAAACAGCAGAATGGACCCCCAGCACAGCAAAGCTGAGACAGAGACCAAATTTGAACAAATCAACATGGTCAGAGTGGACTAACTCTCTGACCCCCTCTAAATTTAACATAGCACCGGCACTGGAAAGTAACCAGGCGCTACATATATATATTAATTTGATATTATTTTTCCCATGAAAATAGGGTTAACTTTTAACTTGCTGCTTTGATATGGTAAATGTATACTGGTAACCCTCTTGTCTTGTACAGCGGTGGTGCTAAAATTACTGTCATTGGAGAAACTATGTACATAAAAATGTGTTTGTTCTCCCTGTTTTTTGTGTGATTCTCCTCCAACATCCAAAAAGCTGAAATGGCCTTCCTGTGCATATACTTGTAGATAACAATAGACTTTAGATTTCTTCAGGGGCAGACTAATCTCTGTACTTCCTAAAATGCTTCCTACAGCGCATGCATACGTGAGGAAAAGTTTTTGCAAGGGTATAAAGCCATTGTATTTTGGTAGTTACAGGAACCTGTAGTAAGGAAGTGTGGAGGCATCTATTGCTGATGCAGTGGTTTAAGTATTTATTAGGTTACTGACGTATACCAATACTGACTGACCTATCTGACTCTGACTATCCTAACCTGCACACTTGGTCTGAGTCAGTTTCTCAGGATAGGGGGAGGGTTATAATCCCTGTGAGTTTTTTGCCAGTTGTGTCCCATTGGGAAGATTTCCATTCACTTCCTGTCCCATAGCAAGAATAGGAAGTGACTGGAAATCCCTGTGTAGCGCCTGGCTATGTTCAGAGCCAGTGCTCTTGGAAATTTAGGGGAAAGTTCAGAGAAATAGTTGGCTCTGAACTAATCTAATTATTTAAATTTGGGGCCTCTGCTCTAGCTTTGGCTGTGCTGACTGTACATGCTGTCGTTGCCGGGGGAGTGAGTTCCGCCCCGGGACGATAGGTGGCAGCAGTGGAGTCAAGTGCAGTTGGATATTTCCCCCCAGCAGCCAATCAGGAGAGTGATCATCTCGCTGTGCATGCTGGAGGGGTATTTAGGGGCAGAAGCCATTCTCTCTGGGTTCTTCCTCGTGTGGCGCCCACCATTAGGGTAGCCATTCCATGACACCCCCGCAAATGGCCCTCCTGGCCGGGGTGTGCATGTGTCGCAGTGTTCCTGGTTCCGGGACCACATCGGCCTGGAGCAATTGATCTGCTGTGCGGGCCCAGTGATCAACTGGGTCCCCAATCTGAAGGTGGTCCTGAGCTGTCCGTCCAATTGGAGGAGGCTGACCGATGGGGAGTCTGTCCGAAGGATACCAAGCATGAGGCTGGTGTTCCAGGAGGGGCCTATCTATTCATCGGAGGACAACCTTGGTTCTGAGAGGCTGGATGTTGGTCGCCTGTCAGTTGCTAATTTGACCAAAACTGCCTGAAGGAGATCCGGGTGCTGAATCTACTGAAAGAGGATTCCAGATCATAATTGTCTCCAACCTTTAGGAGGGTCTGTGGCAGAGACTTAATCCTATGTTCGAGTGACACTCTGGCTGCCAGGCTGGTGAGAGTGGCCTGTCTAGATGCACTATACCCACTCTGGCTAGAGTGGCGATGTGAAATTGTTGTTGGAAGCAGGACTGTTTCCCTATCTAGTTACATCTGAATTTGCTATCTTTCATTCTGCTATCTCTTCACCTTCCATTTACTTCTATCATTTCACCCTGTTGGGTAATAAAATCACAGAAAAGACATTCCCTTTACTGCAGCTCTCCTCAATACTCTAGACGGCAGAGATACAGAGGCAACGTGCCACCCAAAACAAACCAGCCGCTCCTTCGGGGGTAGTGCTACACCTACAAAGTGAGGGAATCATGGGCTGTCACCAAGGTCACCAGAACTAGTGTCCCTGTTGGAGGATTTCCCCTATATCCGTTTTCTGATGACAACTTAAACTTTGTAAGTTTCCATTACTTTCACTCTCGATGATAACAGCAAACATGACAAAAAGAAATGGAGAATCTCCCCAATGGGGGCACAAACAACAATAAAAACCGACAGGTGTTCTAATCCTTATTTACTCTATCCAAAAAAAAAGTTATGCCTTTAGTTATACTTTAACACACTTGTTTGGCACATAACACAATTGGCTCTTAAAAATCAGAATAATATTTCCTAAACACATTGCAAATACTGGTAAAAATATATACTCTATTTAAAATATTTGAAATCAAATACATAATAATATTGGCAGAATATTTGTATCTAAAACAAATTCATAATGCAGAACATACAGCATGATGTCTGACAAGACAAAATAATCTGAAAAGCCCAAGTTCAAAATGTTGACTAAACCTGTAAATGAACTCTTGTAATTTAGCACTTCAGGCCATGTCGGAGGTAAAAATCGATGACAGGAGTGATTTTCTTACAGAAAATCTGTCAAGTCTCAATTCCCAGACTTCAGACCTTTGAAATGAGCCAGCAAGTAGAGCTACAGCGGGCCAGAGGCCATGTGTTTGGAGCCAAAAAGTGCCAAAGTTACCTCATTAGATGTGCTTTGCAGCTTGTTCTGGTAATCTGTCAAGGTATGTCTTAAAGCCTCAAGGACAACAGGCCTGGCAGGTTTAATGTTATCATTGTAGGTCCATGAAGAATATAAGGATATGATAAGATACAAGCAGGAAACTGCAAATAACGACAAGACATACAGTTTAACCATAACAAGTGCTTCCAATCAAAAGACACCAGGTATGGATGACCTCCTATTCAAATTATATAAAACATTTGGATCTGTCCTCCTCTCTGAACTATTAGAAGTAATAAATGATATAAATAAGGTGGCATTCTATGATTAAAAAAACATAATTATTGTCCTTCCCAATCCTTGACAGCCAGAGTCTCCTAACGCCAAGTTTTCCTGTTGAGAGCAGATTTAAAGACTTAATGAAACACCCTTAGTGAAAATATCAAGGCAAATCGCTTCCCTACAGTATTTTGGATCAATCAGGTCTTTTTCAGTTCTGTCGACAGCCATAAATATAATATAACATAATAAACTGTCATTAGATTACTTTCAAAGGACTCAAATGGCCATATTTATGGGAGATAATTCATAGATTTTCCCTGGGACAGCCCTTCATAAAGTGGATCCAAGCCCTTTATTCAGCACCTAATGCCTGACTATACTGTAAATAAATGGTGATCTCTCTGCACCTTTTAAATTAAGGTGGGGTACTGGACAGGGGCGCCTTGGTCTTTGCCCTTGTATTATAGCTTCTGGCAGCACAAATTAGACAAACTGAGGAAATTGTTGGAATCAGAGACAACAAAATATCCTTGACTTCTCTTTCTTGGAGATACAGTACTACGCCAGTGGTCATCAACCCTGTCCTCAGGGCCCACTAACAGGCCAAGTTTGCAAGATAACTGAAATACATCACAGGTTCATTTGCTGCTCAGTGATTGCAGTATTCTAGTCTGCATCTCCCCAAGGTAATACATAAAACCTGGCCTGTTAGTGGGCCCTGAGGACAGGGTTGATGACCACTGCACTATGCAATCCCTGGAAGCCCTTATGTCCCTTGTATCCCAATTTGACAAGCTGCTGGGCTTCTCTAATAACTGGATTATATCAGTACTGCTCCCCCTGCATCTGCTGCCTAGGCCATGCCTTGGTTCAAATAACACACTGGGCCAGATCCTCAGAGCGAGTAGGCCGGCGTATCTACTGATACGCCGGCGTACTTTCAAATTACCCGCGTTGTATCTTTAGTTTGAATCCTCAAACCAAGATACGACGGCATCTGGGTTCGATCCGACAGGCGTACGGCTTTGTACGCCTTCGGATCTTAGATGCAATACTTCGGCGTCCGCTGGGTGAAGTTCGCATCGTTTTCCGCGTCGGGTATGCAAATTAGCTATTTCCGACGATCCACTAACGTACGCGCGGCCCTTCGCATTCTCTTACGTCGTCTCTAGTCAGCTTTTTCCGGCGTATAGTTAAAGCTGGTATTTTGCGGCGTATAGTTAGATTTGCCATGTTAAGTATGGCCGTCGTTCCCGCGTCGAAATTTGAATTTTTTCTTTTTTTTGCGTAACTCGTCCGTGAATCGGGATGTACGTAAGGCACGTCTAAGTTTAAAAAATGACGTCCTTGCGACGTCATTTCGCGCAATGCACGGCGGGAAATTTCAAAACGGAGCATGCGCAGTTCATTCGGCACAGGGACGCGCTTCATTTAAATGAAACACGCCCCCTAATCGCCGATTTGAATTCCGCTGCCAGAAATACACTACGCCGTCGTAACTTACGGCGCAAAATCTTTGAGGATTCGAAAGAACGCCAGGTAAGGTAGGCAGCGTAGCGTATCTCTGATACGCTGCGCGGATCTAACTCTAAGTGGATCTACCCCACTGTGCCCAGGATTACTTTGATTCTAACTTACTATACCTTATTTACAAATTTTGGGATAATGGGTCCCCCTTACCCTTGTTGACAGAATACAACTAAATAAAATGATTAGGCCACACAATAATTATATATTTCCACAACCCCCCAATTTGGATTTCTCATAAATGGTATAGGCTGATTGATACCCAATTCAGAGATTTCATCTGAAAAAGACTAAGTTTTAACTTTCAGTTACCATTTTTCAGTTTTTTTATTTGTTAAAAAAGTTTGAAATATCCAATAAATTTCGTTCCACTTTATGATTGTGTCCCACTTGTTGTTGATTCTTCAAAAAGAATTACAGTTTTATATCTTTAGGTTTGAAGCCTGAAATGTTGCAAAGTTCAAGGGGGCCGAATACTTTCGCAAGGCACTGTATGTATATATATATATATATATATATATATTTCCTGGCCTGTCCTCACGTCAGCACACAATGGGTTAACCCCTTCCTCCAGTCTCTCAGGGCCACCTTCTCTTAGCTGATAAAATTGAGCCCCTCCTCCCCCGCCCTTGGTCCACTAACTAGCGGACGACAGGCTTGTAGGGAGGAAAAAAAAAAAGAAGATTGTGCTGATGTGAGGACAGGCCAGGAAAGGAAAATTACAGTAAGTATTGGTAACAATTTTCCGTTTTCCTGGCCAGTCTCACCTCAGCACGCAATGGGATTTGATTTAGCTGATGTAGGGTGGGAAAAACATAAGACTCGAACAACTGGAAATGCTGCTTTAGTGAATATTTTATTTTGCAATCTTGAAATGGTGCCGACACCACTGCGTTCCCAAAAATTGATGCACTAGCCGCTGTGACATCTAAACTTTAATGTTTAGCAAAGGTTTTGCAGCTCCAATTAGCGGTCCTGCATATGTCTTCAACCGGTATTTTAGCAGAACCTGCCCATGAGACTGCCACCCCGTTTGTCGAATGAGCTCTAACAACCTGTGGAGGTGTCAGCCCGTTTCTCATACGTAAGGCTTATCACCTTGGTGATGCAGGAAGCTATGATTCTCGCTGATACCGCTTCTCCTCTCCTGGGTCCTAAAGGCAGGACGAACAGGGTATCAGTTTTGCGCATCTGCAGAGAGCGGTGTAAGTAAATTGAAAATAAGTTGACCATGTTCAATGGTCTGAGATCTAACTCCTCCGCTTGTCTCGGCGGTTGCGTGAAGCTAGGTTGGACCGCCTCCCAATTTACATGGAACTTGGGGCCTTAGGATCACTTTGTCTGGGAGAACAATGCAAAAAGGATCTTTGCAAGATAGGGCTGCCAGTTCTGAAACTATCCTTTCTGACGTTATGGCTGTGAGAAAAATCAGCTTGACTGTCAAGAACCATAGCGGGCTTGTCTCCCCGGCACGAATGGGTATTGGAGCAGAGCTCTTAGTACTGTGCCCAAGTCCCAGGCTGGTAACAGGGACCTCCTTGGCAGTCTCATTCTTATGGCTTCTCTAAGAAATTGTTTTATTAGTGGTTCGTCTGACCACTTGTGGCCTGTGAAACAAGCCAAAGCTGACACCTGTACTTTTATGGTGTAATAGGCTAAGCCCATCTTCAGAGCTGACTGTAAGAAGTCCAGTACCTGGCAATGTTTGGAGACAATGGGGAGAATTTTTGTTGCAAAGCAAATGCTTTTAAATCTCCTCCAAATCCTGGTGTATGTGTCATTAGTTGTGGCTTTTCTTGACTTCAGTAGTGTCGAGATTACCTCCTCTGAGATGCCTTGAGACTAGAGGTCGACCGATATGGGTTTTTCTCTGGCCGATGCCGATATTTAGAATTTGGGCCGGCCGATGGCCGATATATGATGCCGATTTTTGCGGCCGATATTTTAGGCCGATTTTTTTATTTTTTGGCAGGTGGCGCTAATTGGCACTGGCAGATTGCACTGGATGGAACCAATTGGCAAAAGCAGATGGCACTGATTGGCAGGTGGCACTGGTTGGCACGTGGCACTAATTGGCACTGGCAGGTGGCACTAATTGGCACTGGCAGGTGGCACTAATTGGCACTGGCAGGTGGCACTAATTGGCATGTGGCACTGGATGGTACTGGCAGGTGGCACTAATTGGCAATAGTTAGCACTGGCAGATGGCACTGGCAGGTGGCACTAATTGGCAGGTGGCACTGGATGGCCTTGGCAGGTGGCACTAGTTGGCACTAGCAGGTGGCACTGGATGGCACTGGCAGATGGCACTGGATGGCACTGGCAGATGGCACTGGGTGGCATTGGCAGGTGGCACTGGATGGCATTGGCAGGTGGCACTGGATGGCATTGGCAATGCCAGGTGGCACTGGATGGCATTAGCAGGTGGCACTGGATGGTATTGGCAGGTGGCACTGGATGGCGTTGCCACTGGCAGGTGGCACTGGATGGCATTGACAGGTGGCACTGGATGGCATTAACAGATGGCACTAGTTGGCATTGGCAGGTGGCACTAGTTGGCATGGCATTGGCAGGTGGCACTGGATGGCATTGGCAGGTGGCACTGGCTGGTTGGCATTAGCAGATGGCACTGGCAGGTTTCACAGCACATAATGTAGTGGATAATGTGTGAAACTCTCTATACAGTTTCACAACTGCTGCAGAGAGAAAAAGAGGAGCTCAGATTCATTACGATGTTGAAGGTGGGCGGGACCCGGGTTGGGCGGGGCTCAGCTGTCCACCAGCCAATAGGATGAGATCATTGGCTGGATAGCTGCTGAGTCCCGCCCACCCCGGGTCCCGCCCACCTTCAACATCGCAATGAATCTGAGCTCCTCTTTCTCTCTGCAGCAGTTGTGAAACTGTATGAAGAGAGAGTTTCACACATTCAGCTACATTATGTGCTGTGAAACTGTGAGAGCAGAGAGAGAGAGGAGCTCAGATTCATCGTGATGTTGGAGGTGGGCGGGACCCAGCAGCTATCCAGCCAATGATCTCATCCCATTGGCTGGTGTTGGACATCTGAGTCCCGCCCACCCCGGGTCCCGCCCACCCCGACATCAGTCCGACAGCTTCATTCTCCTTCACACACACGGCACTGCTCTGCAGACAGTGTGGAGAAGGGAGGGGGAACCCCATGTTCCTCCTTCCTTCTCCACACTCTGCTGATGCAGATCTGCTAAATATCGGCCACATTTGGATAATAATCGGCCGATGCCGATTTCTCCAAAATGACTGAATATCGGTCGACCTCTACTTGAGACTGCAGTCTGGCTGATTCAACAGCCATGCTTTCAGTTGCAATCTGCCTTGGTTGGGATGATACCACTGGTCCTGCTGTAGAAGGTCCCTCTTCAGCTGCAGCCATATTGGGGGAACTGCCGCCATCTGCAGGGGCAGTGAGAACCATGGCCTTTGTGGCCAGAATTGCAATTGCATGGACATTCTCCCTCGTAATCTTTATTAGGGTTTTCATTACCAGGGGTACCGGTGGAAAAAGGTAGACATGGGGAAATTTCCACGGAATTGAGAAGGCGTCTTGAGCTAGTGCTTCGTTGCAGTGGAATCTTGACATGAACTGGGGTACCTTCGCATTCCATGGGGTCGCCATCAGATCCACCGAGGGTGTACCCCACCTGTAAAATATTGTTTTCAGATAGTCCTTGTTGAGTGCCCACTCATTTTTGTTGGGAAAATCCCGACTCAGATGGTCTGCTATGTAGTTTTGACAACCCTGAATGTAGGCTACCGTCAAGGCTTCCACATGTGCCTTGGCCCAGATGAATATCATGGTTGCCAACTGCAGCAGCGGCAAGCTCTTGGTTCCTCCCTGTTTGGTTATATAAGCAACCACCGTCTGGTTGTCCAACATAAGCTTGATCGGAGCTCCATGAATCAGGTTCTCAAATGCCATTAGGGTTAGGTATGCTGCTTGTAACTCCAAAAGGTTGGAGTGTCTGGTCTCCATCCTGTTCCATTCACCTTGAACCTGTCTGTCAAGGCAGTGAACTCCCCAGCCTCGGAGACTGGAATCCGAGATTATCTGAATGCAATCTCCGGGGCTGAGAGGCATGCCCCGCGACAGATTTTCTGGTGCTATCCACCATACCAAGCCCTGGCGGATCCGTCTTGGTATGAGGATCTTTTGGTAGAGTGATACGCCATCCCACTGGTTCAGAAAGGAAGTTTGGAATGCCCTTGTATGGAATCTTGCCCAGGGATAAGCTTAGGTTGCTGCGGTGAACATTCCCAAAATCATCATACTGTCCCTCGCCGACAGCGACAAGGACTCCATCATGCTGTTCATGCAGGCTACTAGCTCAGCTATTTTGCAATTTGGTAGCAAAACCTGTCCTTTGCTTGTGTTGAAAACAAGCCCTAGGTACTCCATTTCCTGGGAGGGAATCAACTGGCTCTTCTGCTTGTTGATAATCCAGCCAAATTTGGATAGAATCTTCAGCACCACCTCGCATTGTACTGTTAACTACTCGCTTGCACGGGCCACTACCAAGACGTCGTCTAGGTAGTGGGACATTTTTATGCCTCTCAAACGTATAACAGCGATGGTAGCTAGCAAGATCTTGTAAAAGACTTGAGGTGCTGTGCTGATCCCAAAGGGTAGACATTTGAACTGGAAATGGTCTTCCCCTACTATGAATCTTGGGTATCTTTGGTGATTCCTGTTGATTGGGACATGAAGGTAGGCATATGCTAAATCGACTGATATTAACCAGTCCCCTGGTTGCAGAATTGATATAATTGTAAATATTGGAAATTTATAGGAGAAAACAGCCCCTGGGATGGTACGGATTGTAATAATAGGATGGAATTGTCAAAAAGTATATAAAAATAGAAAAGTTTATTTAATATAAATCATGATAATCACAATATACAAACAAATTCGAAAAAATTCATTTAAAACAAAGGAATTGTCATAACAAAGTGAATTCACCAATATATAGAAATCCACACCCGAATGCTGACAAATAAATCAAAACAAACAAGGGTGGATAAAACCTGACATGTTTCGGAGGCACATGGTTAGGTTAATTCATAAACCATATGCAAATTCCTTCTTCAGGGATTCTTAACATTGGTGTAAACAATAATATTTTTTTTTCCCTAGTAAGGAGAAAAGAAAAACATAATATAAATATGGTTTGTAGCATTGTTAATTTCTTAGATTGCTTCTAGAGCTTTTTGTTTTGCATATCATTTACAGACACTGGGCCAGATCCACGTACCTCTGCGCCGGGCGCAGCGTATCTAAGATACACCACTACGCGGTCGTAACTTATTTTTTTTTTTTTTAATCCTCAAAGAATTTGCGCCGTAAGTTACGGCGGCGTAGTGTATCTTTGGCGGCCTAAGGGCGCGGGATTCAAATGGATGTAATGGGGACGTGTTTTATGTAAATACGTTGTGACCCGACGTAAACAACGTTTTTTTTTAACTGCGCATGCGCCGTCCGTGGGGGTATCCCAGTGCGCATGCTCGAAATTAAACCGGAACCAGCCAATGCTTGCGACTGTGACGTCATTCTACGCAAATTCCTATTCGCGAACGACTTACACAAACGACGTAAAAAATTCAAAATTGGACGCGGGAACGACGGCCATACTTAACATTGAGTACGCCTCATAATAGCAGCTTTAACTATACGCCGGAAAAAGCCGAACGCAAATGACGTAAAAACAATGCGCCGGCCGGACGTACGTTCGTGGATCGCCGTAACTAGCTAATTTGCATACTTGACGTGGAATTCGACGGAAACGCCACCTAGCGGCCGCCGAAAAATTGCAGCTTAGATCCGACGGCGTACTAAGACGTACGCCTGTCGGATCTAGCCGAGATGCCGTCGTATCTTGTTTTGAGGATACAAAACAAAGATACGACGTGCAAAATTTGAAATTACGCGGCGTATCAAGAGATACGCCGGCGTAATACCTTTGTGGATCTGCCCCACTATGTCCAACATCAAGTCATCAATTACAGTCTATTTGGTGACTAAAAAAAAATATATATATATATATATATATATATATATATATATATATATATATATATATATATACACACACACACACACACACACACATACACACACACACACACACACGGCCAGATTCACATAGAAGAGCGGCGGCGTAACGTATCGTAGATACGTTACACCGCCGCAATTTTTCATCGCAAGTGCCTGATCACCAAGCACTTGCGATGAAAACCTACGCCGGCGCAAGGCGGGCCAATTTAAATGGGCGTGTGCCATTTAAATTAGGCGCTCTCCCACGCCGGACCTACCGCGCATGCTCCGTTTCCGAACTCCCGTCGTGCATTGCGCGCCGTGACGTCATTTTTTTGAACGGCGATGCACGTAGCGTAATTCCGTATTCCCGGACGGCTTACGCAAACGACGTTGATTTTTAGATTTCGACGCGGGAACGACGGCCATACTTTAGACAGCAATACGCTTGCTGACTAAAGTTAGGGCACCTAAAACGACGACTAACTTTGCGACGGGAAACTAGACTAGCGGTGACGTAGCGAACGCGAAAATCCGTCGTGAATCGCCGTAACTCCTAATTTGCATACCCGACGCTGGTTTACGACGCAAACTCCCCCCAGCGGCGGCCGCGGTATTGCATCCTAAGATCCGACAGTGTAAAACAATTACACCTGTCGGATCTTCTGGCTATCTATGCGTAACTGATTCTATGAATCAGTCGCATAGATAGAAACAGAGATACAACGGCGTATCAGCAGATACGCCGTCGTATCTCCACTGTGAATCTGGCCCATAGTACTTACATCATATGATGATATTTACACATATGGATGAACTGGGCATGTCTAGTTGGATGAATCTCTGGGGAGGCCCAGCCCAAGTATGATGCGTGTAGCCATAAATGATGAAAAAAAAAAAAAAAAAGTATGTATACAGGGTCTTGCCCTTTAAGAGGTCTGGCCCTTTAAATCGTGGAAGTAGTATCATTGTTCCATTAAGGTTTGGAATATTGGACAAAAAAAAAAAAGGGGTCAGAAATTAGATCAGCATGGAACCATGAAGTGTGTCAAATCTCACGAGGATAGATGCAGGCAGAGTGCGATGAAATCTATTAAAATAAATTATTATGTATAAGTATATATGGTATAGAGAAAAGGGGGGGAAAAAAAAAAGTAGTAAAAATGGCAACAGCACAAACCAAAGGACTGGCGGATGTGAGTACATACCGACCAGCCAAGCAGAGCTTGGTGTGCTGGTGTAAAGCTTAACAAAACAGCAGATTCTCATACCTTAGTTTGTGGATTATAACAAGATGCATGGATCCTGGCTGTGCAGCAGTAAGTAAATGACAATGGCCAGGTTTAAATAGAACAGCTGATGCTTGTCAGCCTATCAGACTGGTCCAAATTTGGTGCCAGGTGAGAGGCAAAGACAAAATTGCAGGTATGTGCAAGGGGCCAATGAACTAAGTCCCCCCAGCATTAAGGGCCCTTTCACACTGGTGCGTTTTTGCCGCGTTTTTGCCGCGTTTTCGTGGTAAAAATAGCGCTATTAAAACGCTCCCCATGCCCCTCTCCATTGAAATGAATTAAAAACGCGGTAAAAACACGGTAAAATCACGGTGTTTTACCGTGATTTTAACGCTCCGTTTTTACTGCGTTTTTACAGCGTTTTTACTGCGTTTTTACAGCGGTTTTTAATTCATTTCAATGGAGGGGGCATGGGGAGCGTTTTATGGGCGTTTTAATAGCGCTATTTTTACAGCGAAAACGCGGCAAAAACGTGGCAAAAACGCACCAGTGTGAAAGAGCCCTAACTGCGCATCAAGTGTGCACATTGCAAACAAGCCCACGCAATCCCCCGGTCCTCGCGGCGTCCGGCACTCCAGCACATGACCTCCAGCACATATAGCGGGCGGAAATATCTGGTCTGTTGGAAATCAACAGAGCGCATGCGTACAGGAGAAGTTACCTCCCAGGCAGCGTAACCGTCCAAAAACACTCAAAAACAAGTGCTGGCCCCTGAATGACAAAAAAGCAGACTGAGGCTCCTACGTGCTGGGGAGACTCGACACCAGACAGTCCAAAAACTACTGATCAATCAAACAGTTTGAAAAAAATAAAAATAATAATAATCAATATAGCTAAAAAATTATTAAAGGGTGGAGTCTACAAACCAGAGAATTTATCCATTACAAAAATGACATGCCATGCAGCTTTACAGAATTGTAAGTATCTACAAAGAGAAATGTCACATCAGTTAGAAAATAATAATATTTTTTTTTTTTTTGCTTGCAGATGTGTACATTGTCTGACATTTACTCCCTTTGTGATCTTCCAACATCAAATATATACATCTATGGTACTATTAGTGTACACTGAGCCAAATGGTTTCTACTGTTCATTGTACTAACTTATACACTCTTTTGCATATTCTGCTAGTGTGTAATATGCTTATATTTATGCTTGCTCATATGTGTCTTTCTCTACTATTATTATTTTCTAACTGATGTGACATTTCTCTTTGTAGATACTTACAATTCTGTAAAGCTGCATGGCATGTCTTTTTTGTAATGGATGAATTCTCTGGTTTGTAGACTCCACCCTTTAATACATTTTTAACTATATTGATTATTATTATTTTTATTTATTTTCTTCAAACTGTTTGATCAGTAGTTTTTGGACCGTCTGGTGTCGAGTCTTCCCAGCACGTAGGAGCCTCTGTCTGCTTTTTTGTCATTCAGGGGCCAGCACTCGTTTTTGAGTGTTTTCGGGGCGGTTACGCTGCCTGGGAGGTAACTTCTCCTGTACGCATGCGCTCTGGCGATTTCCAAAAGTCCAGATATTTCCACCCGCTATATGTGCTGGCGGTCACGTCGACGGCAGCGCCGGACGCTGCGAGGACCGGGGGATTGCGCGGGCTTAGATTGCAATGTGCACACCTGGGGCCAGATTCACAGTGGACTTACGACAGCGTATCTCCATGTACGCCGTCGTAAGTTCGAATGTGAGCCGTCATATCTATGCGCCTGATTCTTAGAATCAGTTACGCATAGATTTGGCCAAGATAGGAGCGGCGTAAGTCTCCTACGCCGTCGTATCTTGGGTGCATATTTACGCTGGCCGCAAGGGGTGCTTCCGTAGATTTACGCATCGAATATGTAAATTAGGTAGATACGTCGATTCACGAACGTACTTGCGCCCGCTACGCTGTTCACGTTAGGCTTACGTCCGGCGTAAAGTCACCCCTGCTATATGAGGCGCAGCCAATGCAAAGTATTGGCGTCGGCAAGCGTATCTTTTTACGTAAGTCGTGCGTACGTGAATGGGGCTGTGCGTAGGTTACGTTCACGTCACAGGCATTGGGCCTGGCGTATCTTATGGAGTAAATTCGACGTGATACTGAGCATGCGCCGTTCGTTAGACGCATCATTTACATGGGGTCACGATTCATTTACATACAACACGCCCCCTACCAGCCTATTTTGAATTAGGCGGGCTTACACCGGCCAATTTACGATACGCCGCCGCAACTTACGGAGCAAGTGCTTTGTGAATACTGCTCTTGCCTGTCCAAGTTGCGGAGGCGTAGCGTAAATAGGATACGCTACGCCCGCACAAAGATACGGCCAGATACGTGAATCTGGCCCTATATGCGCAGTTAATGCTGGGGGGACTTAGTTCATTGGCCCCTTGCACATACCTGCAATTTTGTCTTTGCCTCTCACCTGGCACCAAATTTGGACCAGTCTGATAGGCTGACAAGCATCAGCTGCTCTATTTAAACCTGGCCGTTGTCATTTACTTACTGCTGCACAGCCAGGATCCATGCACAGGGCCGATCCACCCTATAGGCTCACTATGCAAGCCGCTTAGGGCCCCGCAAAGCTGTGAAGGGCTCCCCAAATTGCTAAAGGCCCCACCTGGTGAGACATCATTTTTGGCCCCTCACCCCACTTCTCAACTCGCTGGCTGCATGGGAGAATAGGTAAGAAGTCAGAACCCCCCCCCCGCTTCTCACTTTAATGTAAGATGTCAATTCCAATAGCAGAACTAATATGCCCCTCCAATGGTGTCTCGTATATTTTCGCCCTGGTCTATATGACCTGGCATCATGCACCCTTCTGAAGTCTGATTGACCTGACCGGGTGGTTTGCTGTTTCCTTTTGGGTTTCTGTGGAAGCAGACCCGATTTCCCTCCAGTAGCTAGTTTAATAGCTTCCTCCAGGGTGCCCCCGTATAGCATCTTGCCATTGTATGGAATGTTACACGGTCCCTGTTTCGAGGTACTGTCTGACACCCAATGGCATAACCATAGGGCCCTTTTCTTTGTTACTGCAAAAGTTATGATTCTTGCAAGCAGTTTTACTAGGTCCATAGAGGCTTCTGCCAGAAAGTCAGCTGAGAGATCAAGTTCCTCCATTGCAGAAATGATTCTGTCCGTCTCCACGTTAGACCTCAGGGCTGTCTGCACATTTGTGACCCAGACCTTCAGAGCCCTGGAGATCGAGGTTAGGGCTATGGCCGGGCGGCAAGCTGCACCAGCAAATGAATAGATCTTCTTTAGATCTGTGTCTGTTTGCCTGTCCATCGGGTCTCTGAAGGTTGCAGAATCCTGCAATGGCAGGGACACCTGTCTTGCCAAGTGTTGTAAGGCCGCATCTACTCCTGGCGGTGACTCCCAAAAGGCAGCATCTGGAGTCTTAAATGGATATAACCTTAAAAAGCGATTCTGTACATTTGCCTTTTTTTCTGGCTTCTCCCATTCCTCCTTGAATAACTTGAGAACCTCCATCATAAACGGGAAGGTTACCCCTTGCCTTTTCCGGTTAGGAAAATATCTTTTAATTTTTTCTGGTGGCTGGGTGTCTTGTTCCCAGTCTATGGCCTCCTTTACTGCTGCAATGTAAGGCTCTATGAATTGGAAGTCGAACAAATATTCCCACGGTTCCTTAGAGTCTGAAGAATCTCCTGACAATACTTCAAGCACCGGTGATGAGTCTCGCTTCTGCTTAAATGCGCTCTTGACTCTAGATTTAGTCCCGGAAGCGCTTACGACTGAGCCCGACTGTATACTCTCCACCACCGCCTCCTGAATATAGTCCCTTATCCTACGTGCTTCTCTTTCTCTATCTGTGGCTACATCTCTAATGCATTCTGCGTTTTTCAGAGGCAGATGGCGCTGAACAAGCCCAGCAGAGGCCTTCGGCGGGACGGCCTCTTGTCACACTTGGTTCTGCCACCATAGCGGTCTGAGCAGCCTTGCGGCCTGGACTGGTTATTGCTCGGGACCTATGTCCTGTGTGTGACCCAGACGCATGCAGAGATTTTGAATGGTGGCAGGACTTTTTCTTCCGCAAAAGTCTTGTTTTAGGGCTTTTGCTTCTATAAAGACAAAACACCTTTTAGACTGGTGTTGCACTCTTTTGTTTTGTGAACCCAGTAGACCCCTTCTACCTTTCCGACTAGCTTTGTGCACTTTTGGGCTGTGGTGAGCTCATGCTGCAGCAACAAAAGACAGGATATAAGAATAAGAAAAAGTTCCTAATTTATCCCCTTTTTTTCTCTTTAAACTCTTCTCCACCGCCCGCCGTCAAATGACGGCGGGAGGCAGACCCTATTGTTGTATGTGTACGTCATATGACGTTGCGCCCTTTTAATCCACTAGGGGGCGCGCACGTGCCGCCGCGTCACTGGGGAACGGGTGCGCCTGCCCGACGGCCGTGATTGCCCAGTAACTGAGCAGGACCGTGGATCTGTAAACACACAGATCCATGTCCTGTCAGGGAGAGAGCACCGATGGTGTATCCCTTGTACATAGGGACAACCATCGGTCACCTCCCCCAGTCACTCCCCTCCCCCCACAGTAAGAATCACTCCCTAGGGAATACATTAACCCCTTGATCGCCCCCTAGTGTTAACCCCTTCCCTACCAGTCACATTTATACAGTAATCAATGCATTTTTATAGCAGGGATCGCTGTATAAATGTGAATGGTCCCAAAAATGTGTCAAAAGTGTCCGATGTGTCTGCCGCAATATAAAAAAAAAAACGCTGATCGCCGCCATTACTAGTAAAAAATAAATAAAAAATGCTTATTGCGATTTTTTTACCAAAAATATGTAGAAGAATATGTATCGGCCTAAACTGAGAAAAAAATTGTTTAAAAAATAAATATATAAATGGATATTTATTATAGAAAAAAGTTAAAAATATTGTGTTTTTTTTTCAAACTTGTCCCTCTTCTTTTTATAGTGCAAGAAATAAAAACCGCAGAGGTGATCAAATACCACCAAAAGAAAGCTCTATTTGTGGGGAAAAAAATATAAAAAATTCATTTGGGTACAGTGTTGCATGACCGCGCAATTGTCATTCAAAGTGTGACAGCGCTGAAAGCTGAAAAATGGCTTGGGCAGGAAGGGGGTGAAAGTGCCCAGTAGGCAAGTGGTTAAAGGGAATAATTTTACCTTGTATTAGGAATGGAGTCACTCGGGGTGGCAGCAGAATTGTAAAATATTTGAGAAGCTGTAAATACATGAGGTTATGCATTCAGTGGACACAGCCTAGTACACACTGACACAGCCCAGCTACCCCTCCCCCTCTGTGAAGGAGACTCACCAGTAAGGATGAGCTCTGGCGTGTTCGCATAGAACACGTGCAGAGCCTGCCAGGAAGTGTACACGGCGCTGCGCTAAAAACAGCCAGGAAGACATTTCACGATCCCTGCAGCCGAGCATCGGGACAATGTCTCCCTGGCTGTGATTAGCACAGCGCCGTGCACACTTCCTGGCGGGCTCTGTACGTGTTCTATGCGAACACGCCAGAGCCCATCCTTACTCACCAGTAAACTCCTCTCACTAGCTGTGGCAAACAGCACTGGAGCTTCTGGCTCTCCAGGCTTTATAGTCAGCGCTGTTAGCTGTTAGCCCCACAGCCCCGCCCCCCTGTGACATCATCAACGACTGACAGAAAACACAGGGGAGGCGGCCGGCGCACTCCTAGGGAGCAGGAAAGGAGAGCATGATAATACAGCAACACCACAGCCCAAAATGGTAAACTCTTTAAGCCTTAATCTGCCCGCATGGCTCCTGCACATAGAGCGTCCAGTAATAAAAGGAACTACCATTATTGTTCTGGACCTTCCGATCCCAGGAGAGGCTTGAACCTGGGTGAGTAGGTTCAATGGGGGGGGGGGGTGTAGTCTATTCCACGAGCATGGTGGCCTGGAGTCCAACCAAAAAAAAAGGAATAAGGGCGGGGGAGGAGGGGCTCCCTTTTATCAGCTAAGAGAGGGTGGTCCTGAGAGAGTGGAGGAAGGGGTTAACCCATTGTGTGCTGACGTGAGGCTGGCCAGGAAACACAGCTTACACTTAAATTATATGTCAGGACCTGGGCTTGAACCTGGGACCTCTTCTGTGTCAGGCATTGTCTCTTCCCACTGAGCTATCTGGGATGCTGGACAGCTCCCTGTCTGATCTGCTGGATAAACCTATCTAATCCATTAGACTACTCTGCTTGGTGTCTTGATTGCCTTGAACCTTGAACCCCTTGCTCCTCCCATGAACTTCCTATAAAAGCCTTGTCTCAGCACTTCCTCTTTGCCAGGTTATTGTGCCTTCCCTGCCAGTGCCTTGCTGTTGTCTTTCCTGCTACTATCTGTACCTGCAACCACCCGTGTTTGACCCTCGGCCTGTTCCTGGACTACTCTACTGCCTGATCCCAATCTGCAAGCACCCATGTTTGACCCTCGGCCTGTTCTTTGACTACTCTACTGCTTGATCCCAACCTGCACCCACTCATGATTGATCCCTTGGCTTGTTTATTGACCACGCTGCTGTTTCATCCTTGTCTGTTTATCCGCTATTGGACCCCGGCTTGCTCACACCCTGGTGGGGAAAACTTGAGGACCGCAACCTGGTACTAGCTTGCAGCTAAATCCATCTCCACCATCAGGAGCTCTGGGGAAAACCAGCTAGTACTTATACTCCGCACCTCAGGGGAGCCTGTGTCATCTGCCAGAAGTGACTGCCTGTATGCCTGTCCTGCCACTGCTATTGCAATTGGTCTTCAAGCCCGACGCCTGATTGTGACATTATATGTTTATTACTAGTTATACATACAAATAATCCCAGAGTCGGGTTTGATAATCTGCTTCAATCAGAGCCCTTTTTCCTGTATGAATATATTCAACAATATGGCAACGGCTTGACTTCCTGAGGTCCACCACTTACGTAACTTTTGGGTCTGTGATTTGCAGTTGGCGGTGCAGGGCCCTTTCTAGGCAAGTGAGCTGTTTGCGTTGGTGCCTATCTGGGCACTTTTAGTTTTTATACATTGGTGTTTAATAAATATACTACACCAGGCATGTCCAAAGTCCGGCCCGCGGGCCAATTTGAATGGCCCGCCTGGTTATTGAAACATATATAATAAACAAAAAAACTGCGCTACAACCCAATGAACACCAAGGCAGCAGCTATCGTGTGAAGTACACAAATAAACATAATGAACAAATAAACATAGAAAACAAAAAGCCGCGCCAACACGGCTTTTTGTTTTCTACATTGAAACATATATATCTTTTGTGGTCCTGACGATCTCCCAGCGCTGGGGCCACAAAAGATATATAGGCTGGCTGCCTCGGAGGCGGGACGAGTGCCGTGCACACAGGAGGAGTATTTCCTGTTTACACAGCAGCCTCTGTAATAGGAAGTCCCGTCTCCGGCGTTGCCATTGGATGACTGTTCTGTCCATCAAAGGAGGCAAGACTTTCTCTTAAAGAGGCCACTGTGTAAACAGGATATCTTTAGCGCTCCTGCCCCCTCCATGTCCCCTCCAAGGCTGCATTCCTGGCAATGGTGGGTGTTGCATTCCTGGCAATGGTGGGTGTTGCATTCCTGGCAATGGTGGGTTCTGCATTCCTGGCAATTGGGTTCTGCAGATGGGTAATGACCCTTATTTTGCTTCACAGTTCTTTTATTTAAAATTTAAAGGTTGTTTTTTTTTTCCTGAAACCCCCCTCTTAAAGTGAAGGTGCGTGTTAAACGCCAATAAATACAGTATATCCAAATAATACGCTTGAGCTCATCTCTTTACTCACACACAGCCACAAAGGGAAGATAATTCTTATTGGGCAGTGTATTAGTGCTGGAACAAACACACTTAGACCGAAATAATGTCAGGCAAAATGGTCGGCCCTCGCGCATGTTCACTTCATCAAATCTGTCCCTCTTTGAAAAAAGTTTGGACACCCCTGTACTACACTATATACCTTATACTCTTTGGCTTCGTGATTGTATATGTTTTGTGAATGAGAACTACCAGTGAACTCCAGTAGAAGATTGGCTAAGGGTCCCTAAGAGTCTGGATCTTATTTTGAGCATTTACTGACTGCTTTATTGGCCACATTGGTCTGATGGGTGCAGAACCTATTGGGTACGTGAATAGGGGAAAAGGTAACTGCTAAGGGGCAGTGACAGGGCGGACTTTTAAGGCAAGACGGGAACAAAAGATTTAGAAAAAGTATCATTTTAATTACAAAAAATACAGTAAGATACGTAAAAAACATATAGAGTATACATTAGATCGCAAAATATCCTTTCGTCTACGTGTTTCCCCTTTTGGCTTCCTCAGGATGAGGTAGGAAAATTTTGACAGTGGGACATTAAGTATTTCATTTGTCTGGAATGAAACATGATGGATTATAACATTTGACAAACAATAACTTTAATGGTTAAAACAATAATAGTAAGAATATAAACAAGGTCTCCGCAAATACCAGAATGATCGTCAGCCATCCATGGCTGACGATCATTCTGGTATTTGCGGAGACCTTGTAGAGAGAACACCAAGTATTAAAAAAACACAGCTGGGGGTGTGGCTTGACTATGGCGGAGTGAGGACGTGCATCTCCTCAGCTCCGTACCCACCACCGCTTAATCACTAGCACAGAGCTGCAAAGGTTGCACAGCAAGCCGCAGCCCAGCAGCAGCAACTCATGGAGTCCCAGATCCCCTCTACGAGGTTGGTGAGTGATTCTGCCCCTCCAGCCTCCCCAGGATCCTCTGCCTCACATGATAGGGGCTCTGACATGGCAGACTTCTTAGGAGATGAGGACATAAAACGCCATACCTGCTCTCTCCCCACCCAGGAGGATTTAGAGAAATTTACTACCAGGGTTGAGAAGGCCTTTAAGGAAGACATAGCCCAGCTCAAAACTGATGCCAATCAATTGGGGGTCAGGGTGGAAAATTTGGAACAGAGTCTTGATGAGACCCTGCCTGCCATCTCTATACTCCAGTACATGTGCAACACCCAGGATCCACGGCTCCTAAAGATATTGTCCCTACTCTGGAAGACATATTCAGGGAAATCCTAGAATTGCCTGCTACAGCGCCCCCATTGAGATTGATCATGCCCACAAGGCCCTCAGGCCCCCTTCCCAAGATGTGGACAATCCTAGAGATGCCATTTGTAAGCTTCACAAATATATGCTAAAAGACCCGATCATGCAAAAAATGCATGGGAAACCGTACTTTGATTTTGATGGGGCGCAACTTTTATTCTACCAGGACATTTCCAGGTGCACCCTCATGCAGTGCAGAGCCCTCCGCCCCCTGCTAGAAGCTATCCAAAAAGCACGCCTGCCTTACCACTGGGGATTTCCCTTGTACCTGCAGGCGACCAAAGATGGCAGACAAGTTACGCTGTGCACCAAAGATGACCTCCCACACTTCCTGGCCACCCAGGGACTCGAGCCAGTCGACTTTCCAGACTGGCGGGGATCACAGGAATACCCCCTTGTTCAACTCCCTCAATCATAGCTCCTAGCCTACCACAGAAGTCGCAAGAGAGACCGCAGACATCCGCCCTCTGCCTCTTCTTTACGCCCGTGGCTGGCTCGGTAATACAGGGGGTTGTCAGACTTCCCATTGACAACCCAGGCTTTAGCAGCCTGGGATCGCCTCAACACTAAACTGGCCCTGGCACCCCCTGTGTCCCCACTGGCCCCATGGGGGGGGGTTTCTGTGGTTCCCTCCTGGGGAACAGGTGGCCTTTTTCGGCCCCGGGGTGGATGATACCAATGGCAGCTGTGGTAAACTTCTGCAGGATGGTAAATTTGTACCCTTAGGCCGGGTACAGACGAGCAAACATGTACGATGAAACCGGTCCGTCGGACCGTTTTCACCGTACATGTCTGCCCGGGGATTTCTGTATGGTGGCTGTACTCACCATCATACAGAAATCCGCGCGTAAACAATACCCGGGGCGTGTCCGCGCCGTCACCGCGACGATGACGCGGCGACGTGAGCGGCCCTGCCAGTTTAATGCTTCCACGCATGCGTCGAATGACTTTGACGCATGCGAGGGATGGCGGGCGCTCGGACATGTACGGTAGGTCTGTACAGACGACCGAACATGTCCGAGCGGGCAGGATTTCAGCGGGCTGTTTTAAAACAAGTCCAGAAATATTTGCCCGCTGGAAAAAGGCCCGGCGGGCAAATGTATGCTGGAATCCTGTCCGCTCGGGCCTACACACGACCGAACATGTCTGCTGAAACTGGTCCGCGGACCAGTTTTAGCAGACATGTTTGGTCGTGTGTACGGGGCCCTAGAGACCCTACGGGACCAACACAGGAGTTTCCCAATGGACTTTTGGCAATATAGGTGACTTCACCACTTTTTTGAGACTCATAGATGCTCCATACAAGATATCTCTACCCTTGCGGCCTTTGAACGCCTCTTTATAGCAGAGGAACCGATCCCACATATGGTCTCCGTAACTCTACCGTCTGATTGGCTCCATCGCTTCCGCAGTTAAGCCCACATACATCAGGTCCTGGGAACGAGACTTGGGACTAGTTTTTACCTCAACCCAATTGTCCCACCTCTACCAATTTACCCGGTCCAGCTCTATCGACTCCAAAACCCAGGAAACAAACTATAAAACTATAAGATTCTGTCGCATTGGTACCGTGTACCAGCGGACTTAGCACAAATGTATCCATCTACTTCAGACCGGTGCTGGAGGGGTTGGGGTCACAGGGGTACACTCCTGCACATTTGGTGGGATTGTCCAGTGATTAGACCCTATTAGGAGGACATTAGGTCCCAGATTAAGAACATTATGAGCCTGGATGTCCCTCTCTCCCCAGTTCATTTCCTTTTGCACATTCCTCCCATGCCAGTTAGCCAATATAGGAGAAGTGTATTGCCTCACTTATTGAACGCAGCTAAGCGGCTGCTTTCCATATACTGGAAACAAACACAAATCCCTGGCAGGGAGGAATGGAGGCGTAAGGTGAGTGAAATAAGGGAAGGTCAGCTTGGATAATGTATGTCTCTGAACCAGGACAAGTATTCTCTAGCTTGGACGTGGCTCTACTGGAACTGGCAGGGCCATCACTTAAGCAACGCCCTCACTCCACAAGTGAGAACAGAGACCTAACTTAGCCGCCTGAGGTGGGGGGAAATAATCTTTCTCTTTCAGTTACTCAACATATTTTGCTGTGGCATTATTATAGGCAGAGCATAAGAGGTGGTGTTGGACGCGAGATTCCAGGTATGTTCTAGTTATTCTGTCTTCCTTTTCCTGCTCCCTATTATTTTTCTTACTTTTACTCTGGTCCTCTGACCAATGGTTGCTTATTTGTTTACATATCTGGTGGTTAGTGGTGCGTGGATGTGGTAGCTGGACCGGCAAGCAGGAGAGTTACCATGAGACAGCCCGTCTCACTCAAGGGTTGGCATAGTTTTGCCACCATGGAGTAAACACTCTACCTTAGGGTGGCCCAGGTACAGGTGGTGAGCGAAGTGAGGTTAGTTGGAGGCCTATAGTTGACCCCCTTGCGCTCCACCCAGGAGACCCAGTCCTTAATCTTCTTAACACACCATAAAATATTTGTTGTTTGGAAAGCTGACTTGTCTACTCACACACTACAAGGAGACATGTAAATGTGGAAAACGGGGCGGTTGGAGTTTCCCTCACTCCCTGTAAGGGAGGGTGCCCCGCCGCCGCCCTGTTACATGATTGCTAAGCCTTTCACACTTCTAGTTGTACGACCTATTCTAATTATGTTGTTTATGTTTTATACTTTGAAATATATGACTTGTGCAACATTTGCTGCATAACGCCTTGTCTTTCACAAATAAAGATTTTACAAAAGAAAAACAGCTTTTTTATTTTTTAGGTGTTGAACTACTATCCATAACAGGCATTTACACAGTGCATATATTGTGTTGTGGTAAGAGAAGGTGTCTGCTGTAATCAGTAAGCTACTGCAGATTCCAATGGTGAGATCTCTCTGCTTCAGTATGTGACTTGTTCCCACCCTAATTGGAGTTTTGGATGGGTTGGCTAGTAGTGTAGCATTTTCCACACCACAAAATACATGAAAGTCCAACAGGTAGAAAAAAAAGTCACAGTGGATGCAAAAATACACCAAAACCCCTTAGCAAGAAGACCCTTAGATGGTTTTTATTCTTTAGTATCTACCAGCAATTAAAATAACAGTTTGGGTAAATGTTTAACCATTTAATGAGAACAAATGTATAAAAACACAACAGATCAATTAAAAAGCAAAATCTCCTTTTTCTGTGTAAAAATTAATAACACACTTTGTGAATATGTGACCTTACACGGACTAAGGCTTTGGCTCAGTCCCATGAAAACATCTGCTCCCTTTGCAGGTACACTGAAGAGACCACTCTCTCTGCTGGAATCAAGGTACAGCCAACATGCCCTTTACTAGAGGTCATCTTAAATGATACAACTTGTGAATCAACTGAGGAACCGGCAACAGAAGGTCCTTTTACCCTGATCCTCAAACAGGCATCCAGGCCAGATCACTGCTGTGAAGACTCCTTCAATCATGTCATCAAACAAGAACATGTAGGGAGGAGGCCTAAGGAGACAGCTGTACAATTCCCACAAATGAGTCACTTTAAAACACTGACAGATGCATCTGTCATATTGCACCTTCAACTAACCTGATGCATGCAGGCTTCACATACTGCAATTGTCCATCAATCCCTGTAGTTATTTTACAATATATCCATAAGCATCCTCTATAGAAAGCTGCTGTTTCTTAGTCTGTGGGATATTTAGAAAGGTATTCAAATTCATAAGCAATACAAAGTATATTGGTTAGAATCAATATTATACATCATATTGATTTACAATGGAATAATATTATTATTATACACAAAGGTGTCAATTCTTTGCATGGATATTATTACAATTCTTATCATAGTAAGGTGCTGTTCCATCAAGGCAAAAATGTGTTCATAGTTACAGTTTGACAGGAAGCTCTGTAATTTACTTATTTTTCTTCTTAAATTTGGATTTAAACTTATTTATCATATAACAATCAAAAATATTTTAATAAAAAGGCCTTTGTTTAAAAAAAATGCAGCATTGTTTTTTTGTTTTTTTTTAAGCATTTTATTACAAAAATAAATGCTCAAGAGCATTCGAATTTTGTACAATAACAAATAGACTTGTATAATCACTGAGAGTCAAACACTTGTCTTGTGACACTTATCTCCGAAGCTTGACTGTCAGATCTTCAGGAATACATTTTTCTCTATTAAAAGCCATTTCCTCCTTTTTTGAATTAATGTTTTAATGAACTCCAGCTCAGTAGCTCAAGATTCAGAATCTGCAACTGATAATGAAAAAAAAATGCATGTAAAGTCAGTACTAGTATTAAGTATAGCATTGGTTAACATGATAAAAATGTGAATTGAGTTTAGCATGATGTGAAGAAATCTTTGGCCTTTCACACCAGGCCATTGGCCAGCATAATGTGCATTGGTGTGTTGTGACACCATTCATTTTGAATAGCACCCCAACCTAATTCCGTTGCAACACACCAAAACTTGCAGTATTGCAATTCTGGCCTGTGCATTACCAAAAATGCAGCAGGTACAATTTTTGGGCTGCCTTGAAGTAATGAATGTTAGCCTGTGGGCACATCGATCATCATGGACAGGACATTCCTCCCAGCTAAACGGAGTAGGTGAAATACTCTTACTGGATGGAGAGCATCTGCCTGTCAGCGACAACAGATCTTGAACACATGGATGATCCCTGATAGGATCCACTCGGCTTGTCCAAAGGCTGGATAATGAAAGCCACACGTGACACCTGGATGTAATCCAATAATCCTGGAGTGGAACCTCTCAGTGGAAGTGATTCAATCTGGATCAAACAGGTAAACCCAAAGGGAGAGGTAGGGACCCCTTACTTCAAGCAGATGGTGCATGGTAGAAAGAGATACCCGCTCAAGGGATAAAAGGGCACGATGATGAAGCTTAAAAACTTTGTCCAGCAGGTCATGCAAGGAAAAAGAAAAACAATGCTCCGGATGGTGCAGATAAAAAAGATAAGGTTTTATTGTAAGGAGTAGGCATACCAACCCTACGTGTTTCATCCTACGGGACTTCAACTGGGACATCTACCTGCTCCCCCATATTGCCATACTTATATAATGAATACTCCTGATTAAACTGAGGAACAAACCAATCAGGCGAGCTCAACAGTGTGTGTCTGATTGGAGGAGAGTCAGTCACATGACATATAGGGCTCACATGGTGTTCCCTGGATGCTTTTCCCCACACCATACACTGGCTGATTGTCATCCCTGTGCTCGGGAACTCGGCATAGGCGTTGGTGCGGGAGGCTGGTCTTGCTGGTGTGTGTCCTGCGGTCTTCTAGGTGAACCATACCCGCGGCAAAACGAAGTGATGTGGGGTAACAGGCTGGCCGGGAGACATTGATCATCAGCAGAATTTGCTGTGCTAGTAAGCCAGCAGTATTGGAGATCCTTATAGGCTCATTATAGCCTTTTTGAGGTGAGAGGCTTGGGGAAACGGAGCACATTTTCTGCACGTTTGCACCGTGGGAACTTTTTTGGATTCAAGCATTCCTGTGTTTTGTATTGGAGCACTTATGCACCTTGGAAATTAATGTTGATTGGCACTCTGTCGTGACTTATTTTTGAACACTTGATCTCAAATTTCTTTCTGCACATAGTTTTGGAGTGTTGAGTGTGCACATAGACTTACATTATATTTTCTGATTTTTAATATTTTAATGCATGTTTTGCCACTTGCATTAATTTTTCTCTCTATAAATTAGTGGATCATGGTTGATACTTGTGGTTCCACACACGGATTTTTATTATTTATTGTTTGTATCACCATTATTTTTATGTGCCTTTTCTAATATTATATAGAGTGCTATTTTGCATTACCAGTTTGGTGGTATTATTTATACTACTAATCTATTCACGTATTCACTAAATATCACTCGCTTCACCCCCCTCATCATCCCATTGATGGTTGGTGGGCATCCACTGAATAGGAGTGAAACATCTTTTCTGGCTCTTAGGGATTGTCGGATCTAATTTTTGGACTTTGATCTGAACATATATTATATTATATATTTATTATTACTCTGCTCTTTGTTTATTAGCAAGCACCATTACCCTCCCTTTTATTAATATCTTACCAGTGTGTGAGCACTATTTAGTTGTGGCTGCTGCTTAGTTTTAAATTGTAATATTTATTTTAGTTTTCATTGCTCTAGTTAGTGTTGTTTTGCGCATTAGTTCCCCCCATTATTCACGCCCTAGACCTACATTTCCTCCAAAGGTGATTTCAGCTTTCCACTCCATGGTTTAGGAGTTTTAGTTTAGATAATTTTAGTTTAGGGAATTCAAAATGTCAAGGGATTTAATTTCAGATTACAGTCACATGCCTGATGAAGGGGTCCTGCTTGACTCTGAAACATTATACTCTCTTGTTTATGATGTGATCATACTTCAATAAAGCTGTTTGTTCTCAATTTGAAGATCCATAGTGTGCTAACAAATATTTACAGTGTGTTATGTAAGATCCAGTCTCCAGCTGGTAATTTCTGCAGCACACAGTATCCTGGAGCATTTTCTAGGAACGTGTGCGATGGGAATATGGATGGTTAATTTCAGATTAGGGGCTAACAAAGAGTGGTACAGGCATTAAGCATGTGCCACTCTCCAAAACTGAGAAAATAGAGTACAGTAGATCTTGGTCCCAATTACCAAATTTGGTGCAAGCCCCTTTGTTTATTAGGAATTAAATGCTCAATTTTCTCTGCTGTGTCCGTGCCAGACATATCATAGAGAGCAGGAGAGCTGTAGCTGCTTTCTTCAACTCCTGCCTCCCACCCCCTCCTCTGCTCAGCTCAGAGCGAGGAGGAAGGCTGTTAACCTGTCAGGGTTTTTGGTATGGTATAAAGGCTGGGACTTGGCCTATATGCAGGCTCTGCCCTTGTAGTGTATTCACTGCACAGGCAGAGAAAGACATACGGGCTGTCTGACAGGTTGTTGACAGACAGTGTGCCTCCCATACACAAGGTCCAATCTAGCAGGAGTCTGCAGCAGCTTTCAATATAGAATAGCATATAGTAGTAACTTTGCTAATTAGGCTTTGGAACCTGTGCTAGCCTTTAGGTTACTCTGAAATAGTGGTGATACAGATAGACCTGAAGCAGGTCATCTACTTTGTTAATCTGATGCATGCCACTTGTGCCATTATTTATTATAATTGGACAGGAAGTCTTGTTTGTTCATCCTTGTGATAGGAATAATGATAGGTTATAAAAAAAAGAGCAAAAAGTTAAAAAACTGAGTTTAAAAATAAAATAAAAATTCAAAACATTTTTAAAGCTTTCTGCCCCAGTTATACTTCTACGCAAACATAAATGTCCATGTCTGGGGCACCCCTATACAAAAAAATATTGAAGCACACATATTAGATATCCTCATGCACTCCAGAATGAGAGCAATAATTCTATGCTATCACTTATGGTTAACTTTAAAGCGTAACTCCACTTTTGTTGAGAAAAAAAACATTCCCCTGATTTATGTACATTACATGATTTATATACATTATATACATTACAAGGATGTTAACAAACTTTGTTGCAGATTCCTACCTTTTGTTATTCTGTGTGTTTGTCTGTGTCCATGTGGGAAAGAAAGTCTAATGGGAGTGGTTTCAAAATGATCTATCAGCTGTGCATCTGCAGGGCTCTAATGAGGAAAGCTGCTGGGCCTGCATCCTTTTAGATATGATCTCCTATTGGAAATATCTTACCAAAAATGACATTTGTGTTGCAGTGAGGTCCTGTTTTAAAATTAGGTTGCTGCTTGTTAAACTATATGTAAATATCTGAAAATCTACAGCCAGGACAAAGATTCTACTTTAAACTGGATGTAAACCTTAACATATACCCAGTGAAGTGAACAGCTTCAGATGATACACGGGGATGAAACAAATCTCCCTACATAAGTTTTACATGTATATCTGCTGTCTTCAGCTTTATATATTCTTTAGAAAGTGCTCATCGTGTTACAGAGACAGGCAGAGACTTGCAGAGCTGTTTCCTGAATAGTTCAGCTCTCTGCTAATCTATTTATAGCAACCTCCCACGACACAAAATTCAGGCTGGTTTTATGACAGTTGATGGAGAACTTGTCAGATGTCATGCTGATAACAGAAGAACAGAACAGGAGAAAGCCACGGGACTTAGTGTTTTGAATGGGGATAAGTAAACATTGAAGATACAGTATATGTGCCCAGCTCAAATTTCATGAATCGTGTTTATATCCACTTTAAGTAAATCTATGCTTATTTTAGGCTTTAGATGTACGTATATTCAATGCATTTTTCATTAAAAGTATTTTGTATTAGCAAAAAATCTCTAAACCTTTAGTAAAAAAATAATTGGAGAATGAATAACACATAAAAAAAAGCCCAATTCCAGCCCAAGCAGAAAAAAATTATATATTTACTAGCATAATTAAAAAACTGCTCTAGCTGCTATACTCACCCCATCTCCTAGCTCTCTTATGGGTTGAATGACACCCAGTGCAATCCAATTCATTTGCTGTGAGCCCAAGGTGTTATCGTTCCACCCGCGACCTGGGTTCACAGAAGAATGTGACCTGGGAACAGAAGAATGGTGAGGGACACACTCTGATGGTGTTTTCCCACATTTGTTTTCAAACGAATAGTTGGCAAACACTGAGTATTTTGAGTTCAAGCTTGCAGTAGTTCAGAAATGGGAGGCCGGCTGGATGGGTTGAGAATTAGGCCCCTTTCACACTTTAACGTCTGTTTTCATGGACTTGATCCCCGCTAAGCTGACAAATGACAGCTCCGTTCTCCTCTATGGGGGATCGGATGAAAACGGATCCGCAGCCTGTCCATTTTCATCTGATCCAATCCGCCAGACAGATGAAAAATAGGGTTTCCATCCGTCTGCATTTAGGGGAGTGGACATGAACAGATCAGATGTCAGCACACATGTCACCGATGACATCCGTTGCTCCATACGGGTATATTGGGCATCCGTTCAGGTCTGTCTGAAAAACTGACAGGTGAACCTGAACGGTCCGTAGGTGTGAAAGAGCCCTAAGTCATTTTAGTCTTGCATTTTTTATGTTGTATGGTATATCCATTTATTTGCCACTGCAGTGTCTTTCTATGTTCTATGTTCACAAGATGGTGCTCATGTCTCTTATACAGTAAAACCTTGGTTTGAGAGTAACTTGGTTTGAGAGCATTTTAACAAATAAAATTTGAATTGATATACAAGCAATGTCTTGATATACAAGTAGTGTTATGTCACAACTGAGTATAAAAGAGACGAGAGGCGCCTCTAAGTGTAGCAATATGGTTACATTTAATGTAGTTACAACATTTAGCAACTCACATGGTTGATGATTAACCACTTAACCAGTTCCCGACCCCCGCATGTACATATACGTCCACAATATGGCACGTACAGGCACATGGGCGTACACGTACGTCCTCGCCTATTAGCGGGTGGGGGGTCCGATCGGGACCCCCCCCCGCTACATGCGGAGGTCGGGTCCGCTCGGGGAGCGATCCGGGACCACGGCGCGGCTATTTGTTTATAGCCGCTCCGTCGCGATCGCTCCCCGGAGCTGAAGAACGAGGAGAGCCGTGTGTAAACACGGCTTCCCCGTCCTTCACTATGGCGGCGCATCGATCGCGTCATTCCCTTTATAGGGAAGACACGATCGATGACGTCATTCCTACAGCCACACCCCCAAACAGTTGTAAACACATACTAGGTGCACCCTAACTCCTACAGCGCCACCTGTGGTTAACTCCCAAACTGCAACTGTCATTTTCACAATAAAGAATGCAATTTAAATGCATTTTTTGCTGTGAAAATGACAATGGTCCCAAAAATGTGTCAAAATTGTCCGAAGTGTCCGCCATAATGTCGCAGTCACGAAAAAAATTGCTGATCGCCGCCATTAGTAGTAAAAAAAATAAAAAAAATAAAAATGCAATAAAACTATCCCCTATTTTGTAAACACTATAAATTTTGCGCAAACCAATCGATAAACGCTTATTGCGATTTTTTTTACTAAAAATAGGTAGAAGAATACGTATCGGCCTAAACTGAGGAAAAAAAATGTTTTTATATATGTTTTTGGGGGATATTTATTACAGCAAAAAGTAAAAAATATTGCTTTTTTTTCAAAATTGTCGCTCTATTTTTGTTTATAGCGCAAAAACTAAAAACCGCAGATGTGATCAAATACCACCAAAAGAAAGCTCTATTTGTGGGGAAAAAAGGACGCCAATTTTGTTTGGGAGCCACGTCGCACGACCGCGCAATTGTCTGTTAAAGCGACGCAGTCCCGAACTGTAAAAACACCTTGGGTCTTTAGGCTGCATATTGGTCCGGGGCTTAAGTGGTTAAGCTATACGCTATAAACAAAAATAGAGCGACAATTTAGAAAAAAATGCAATATTTTTAACTTTTTGCTATAATAAATATCCCCCAAAAATATATAAAAAATAGTTTTTTTCTTCACTTTAGGCCGATACCTATTCTTCTACATATTTTTGGTAAAAAAAATCGCAATAAGCTTTAATCGGTTGGTTTGCGCAAAATTTATAGCGTTTACAAAATAGGGGATAGTTTTATTGCACTTTTATTATTATTATTTTTTTTTACTACTAATGACGGCGATCAGCGATTTTTTTTTTTGTGACTGCGACATTATGGCGGACACTTCGAACAATTTTGATACATTTTTTGGACCGTTGTCATTTTCACAGCAAAAAATGCATTTAAAATGCATTGTTTATTGTGAAAATGACAGTTGCAGTTTGGGAGTTAACCACAGGGGACGCTGAAGGAGTTATGTTTCACCTAATGTGTGTTTACATCTGTAGGGGGGGTGTGGCTGGAGTGACGTCATCGATTGTGTCTCCCTATAAAGGGGATGACACGATCGATGCAGCCGCCACAGTGAAGCACGGGGAAGCCGTGTTTACACGCGGCTCTCCCCGTTCTTCAGCTCCGGGGACCGATCGCGGGACCCCAGCGGCGATTGGGTCCGTAGGTCCCGGAGCTTCAGACCGGGTCGCGGGCCCACGACCCACGCCTGGGTAGATGTACAGGACGTACCGGTACGTACATCTGCCCAGCCGTGCCATTCTGCTGACATATATTTACAGGAGGCGGTCCTTAAGTGGTTAAAAAAGGCACATCTAATTATGCAGGGATCCAGGGTAAAGCTGTCCACATAGACCATCCCCCACACCGCCATCAAGGTCAAGCCTCACTTTCAGGGTAGTCTTCCCAGTCACGATTGCAGACTGACAGCCGTGTGAGCCGGCAGTGCAGAGGATGGTCTATGTGGACAGCTTTACCCCGGATGCCTGTATACTTAGATGGGCCTCTTTTAATCATCAATCATGTGAGTTGCTAAATGTTGTACCTTCATTAAATGCAACCATATTGCTACACTTAGAGGTGCCTCTCGTCGCTTTTTTTACTCTGTAGTTCCTGCTGGATTTTGCTTTTATTCCTATTGTGGAAGCTTCTATTTGTGGATGGACATTTTATGGTTGCACAACTTATCACATTGCTATAATCTTTTTATATGGACTATAAACTGAAAGACCTATGAATAAATAGTTGTTGAACGAATCATCTGAGTTTCCATCATTTCTTATGGGGAAATTCTTTGATATACAAGTGCTTTGGATTACAAGCATGTTTCCGGAAAAAAAATATGCTCGCAATCCAAGGTTTTACTTTCCTTTGAAAGTACGGCATTCAGGCCTGGTTCAACCTATGCATTTTCAGTTTTGCAGAAACACACTACATTCCATTTAACAAGGTTTCCTATGGGTCATGTTAACATCTGTGCATTTTATGGAAAGGGCCAGGGACTTTTTTTCCGGTCTTTGTTCTATAGGCTTCAATGGTTTAAAAATGTGTATTGAAAAATGCAAAATGCACCTGGAATATGAAAACTGCTACCTGCATAGGTGTGAACCAGGCCTCGTCAGATTTGCTGCGCTAGCTTTATTCTTCAGTCAGTATAATACATGTATGTATTTATTTTCACGTATGTCAGATTAGCTGCCCGTAAAAAAGGGGAGCGCTAAGCAAACTAACTTCCTTGCAAACACCAAGCAAGTCCTTTCTTTGATAATGATGCCTATGTGTAGATTTAATATATCTTTCATAATCACTTTAATAAGTGCTGGGCTGGGTCCAGAATCTGGGCAGTGTGCTCTGCCACTGGCCAATGAATAACGCTGCCTTATGTTTTTTTTTTTTTTCTTAATATCCTACATTGTATTAGTTTAAGAAACGACAGTTTGTATGCGTTACACAACAATATGTAATCTTATGGTGCCACCTAGTGGTCATTTACAGACTCCACACTTTATGCTTTGAAACATTGCTCTTTCAAACCGGTCTTTGTTCCATGTTTTGTTTATTTCCATACAGGAAATCTAGCTAATTTGTTCATTAAATAATGTCTAAAGAGGAAATCCCCCAAACAGATACACGGCTGGTGCAGTCTAATAATGAAAAGCTATGCGTCTTCACTTCATTGCACTAATTTTCGAACGTCAAAATTTTTCACTTGATATGTATTTTGGCATACTCTTTTTTACGCTGTTGGTACTGTCAAATTTACCTTCCTTCCGTTTAATGTTGCTAGTTGTAAATGATGCACTCATCAATGGTGGAAAAAAAGGATTTTTGTACTCACCGTAAAATCCATTTCTCTGAGTTCATAGACGGACACAGCATCCTTTGACCTTAGGGTTATGCTTCTTCCTACCAGGAGATTTAGGCAGAATTCTACAGCACTTAAGGTGTTAAAAACTTTCCTTCATGCCGCTCCTCCCAGGGGGCGTGGCTCCCCCAGGCATAACCCCCACTCTGCTTTAGCAGCCTCAGTTCGTAACAAGCAGTACAAACAAAGGAGGGGTGGGTGCTGTGTCCGTCTATGAACTCAGAGAAATGGATTTTACGGTGAGTACAAAAATCCTTTTTTCTCTTTCGTTCATAGACGGACACAGCATCCTTTGACCTTAGGGACGTCCCCAAGCAGTGTCAAAAAAATTCGAGGGGTGGGAAAATAACACAGCAAAAACAGGTTACACCCCAAACAAAACCGGAGTTACTCAACGGAGGAACTCCAACCTTAAACTGCCGCCTGTAACACCCTGCGGCCGAAGGAGGCATCAGAAGATGCACTCACATCCACCTTATAAAACTTTGAAAAAGTGTGGAACGACGACCAGGTCGCTGCCTTACACACCTGTAACACAGAGGCTTGGTGTCGGAAGCCCAGGAGGCCCCGATCGCCCTGGTCGAATGCGCCATGACCCGAAAGGGAGGCGCCCGCCCCTTCAGGGCGTAGGCCTGAAGCACAACCTGTCGGATCCACCTGGAAATGGTGGCCGACGAGACTGCCAGGCCCTTACTGGGACCGGACACAGACACGAACAGCGAGTCCGACTTCCGGAACGGAGCTGTCGCCGACAAGTAAACTCGAAGGGCCCGAACCACATCCAGAGAATGTAAAGAGGCCTCCTTCGGGTTCTTCGGCTGAGGACATAATGATGGAACAACAATGTCCTCGTTAATGTGAAAGGCCGAAACGACCATCGGAAGAAAAGAGGGCTGCGGGCGCAGCACCGCCTTATCCTGATGGATGACCAAGTAGGGGGCCTTGCAATACAAGGCCGCCAGTTCAGACACTCGTCTGATAGAGGTAATAGCTACCAGAAAGACCACCTTCTGCGACAAAGTCAGCAAGGGGATCTCCCGAATGTCCTCAAAGGGGGCACGCTGAAGCGCCGAGAGGACCAAGTTCAAGTCCCAAGAAGGTAGCGGAGGGCGCACCGGGGGGGCCACATGCCGGACCCCCTGCACAAACGTGCGAACCAAAGAATTCGCTGCCAAGGGACGCTGAAAATAAACAGCCTGAGCAGAAATCTGACTCTTGATCGTGCTCAAGGCAAGAGCCTGGTCCACTCCCCGCTGTAGGAACAGCAGGATCCGGGACACCACGTAAGTACGGGGGTGCCACTTCATCTCCTCACACATAGAGATGTATGCTTTCCATGTACGATGGTAAATTTTTCGAGAAGTGGACTTCCGTGCACGCAGCATGGTAGAGATTACCGGGCCCGACAGGCCCCGGTCCTTCAGTACCTGGTTTTCAACAGCCACGCCGTTAAAGCCAGTGACCGTAAAGCAGGATGGAAGATCGGGCCCTGAGACAGGAGATCTTCCCTCAGAGGCAGACGCCAGGGGGCGTCTGTCACCAGACGTACCAGGTCCGCGTACCAAGAGCGACGCGGCCAATCCGGGGCGATCAGGATCGTTGGAATACCTTCGGCTTCCACCCTGCGCAGCAGGCGGGGTAGGAGCCTTAGAGGAGGGAAGGCGTAAATCAGGTGATATTGACCCAGGGAGCCACTAACGCGTCTGACGCGTCTGCCCACGGGTCCCTTGACCTAGCCACAAACCGTGGTACCTTCCGATTGAGACGGGACGCCAGAAGGTCCACGTCTGGAGTGCCCCATTTTTGGCACAGGATCTGAAACACCTCCGGGTGGAGAGACCACTCCCCTTGATCCAGAGTCATGCGACTTAGGGAGTCGGCTTGCCAATTCAGAACTCCCGGAATGTATACCGCCGACAGGGCCGGAACGGACCTTTCGGCCCACCGAAGTATGTGAGCGACCTCCGTCGCCGCGGCCGAGCTCCTTGTGCCGCCCTGATGATTGATGTACGCCACGGCCGTGGCGTTGTCGGACTGGATCCTGACAGGACGGCCCTGTAGCTCCAGCGACCACCTGACAAGGCACAGCTTGATTGCTCGGAGCTCCAGGATATTGATCGGCAGGCGGGACTCCTCCCGAGTCCAGCGCCCCTGGGCTGACTGGGTGCCCCAGACGCCCCCCCAGCCGAAGAGGCTGGCATCCGTCGTGACCACTGTCCAGCGGCACGGAAGAAAAGACTTCCCGGACCGAAGCACCGGAGACGTCAGCCACCATGCCAGGGAAGACTTGGCCAGATGGCTCAACCGAATCTGGTGATCCAGAGAAGATGGGACCCTGTCCCATCGTGACAGAATCTCCTTCTGTAGTACCCTGGTGTGGATTGGGCATACAGAACTGCCTCGAAGGAGGCCACCATCAGACCCAGAACCCGCATGCAGAAGCGAAGAGATGACCACTTCTGGGTCAACAACTGTCTCACTGCAGATTGCAGGGTCAGCAGGTTTTGCGATGGGAGGAACACTTTTGTCTCCCCCGAATCCAAAACCAGCCCCAGGGGTTCCAGCCTCTGGGACGGAACCAACACTGATTTTCTGAGATTCAGAAACCAGCCGAACTCCTGCAGAGTCCGACACGTGATGGACACGTCCTCCTCTAACTCTGAGCCTGAAGAAGCTCTCAGGAGAAGGTCGTCCAGGTATCCCACGATAGCGATCCCTCGCTGCCGTAGCAAGGCCAGGATCGGGGCGAGCACCTTGGTGAACACCCGTGGTGCCGACGCCAGCCCGAACGGGAGGGCCACGAATTGATAGTGGTCCTCCCCGATCGCAAAGCGCAGATACCTTTGGTGGCTTGTGCAAACGGGAACATGCAGGTATGCGTCCATGATGTCTAAGGACGCCATGAAGTCCCCCTGGTGGAGGGACGCCATGATAGAACGGACCGACTCCATCCTGAATCGCTGCACCTTGACAAAGGAGTTGAGGGCCTTTAGGTCCAGGATAGGGCGAACCCTTCCCTTCTTGGGGACCACGAACAGATTGGAGTAGAACCCCCGAAACCGTTCCAGCGAGGGGACCGGCACAACCACCCCCCTGTCCAGAAGATCCTGGACAGCCCCGGACAGGGCTAGCCGACGATCCGGAGGAAGCTGGAGGTTGGATGGAAAAAAATCTGTTTGGGGGACAAGAAAGGAACTCTATCTTGTACCCCGAGGCGACCACCTCGCAAACCCAACGGTCGGATAGAAGAGAATTCCACCGATCCACGAAGTCGTGAAGCCGTCCCCCCACCCGAGACCCGGGCGGGGGCAGACCTTCATGCGGAAGCAGGCTTGTCCGCAGGCTTGTTCGGTTTTTTGAACCAGGGGCGCTTACGCCCGGCAGCAAGGGCTTTTGCACCTTGCGGACCTTTTCCAGCCGCGCTGGCGCACGAAAAAAAAAACGTTTAGGGGGTAGTAAAAGTAGGACCTTGCTTGCGGCGAGGTTCCCTACCCTTCCCCGACTGAGGGAGCAAGGTGCTCTTACCTCCAGTGGCATCCTTAATGATGTCATCCAGGGATGCCCCCAAAAGCCGTCCGCCCTTAAAGGGCAAATCTACCAAGGCCTTTTTTGAGTACTGGTCAGCCGACCAGCACTTCAGCCATATAAGGCGGCGCAGAACCACTGCGTAGACAGAAGCCCTGGAAAGCAAAGGAATCTAATCCATATCCGCCTCGCAGAGAAACTTCTGACCCTGAATCAACTGTTCAGCCAGGTCCCTAGAGGACTCGGAAGCCCCCTGGACCTCCAGGTCCTGCAGCAGGAGCTTCGCCCTTTCAGTCAGCGTCTGAGCTACCAGGGCTCCGGCCAGAGCCGGCCTTACCACCGAACCCACCACCGAGAACAGGGAGCGGGCCACGGCCTCCACTCTCCTATTAGCGGGGTCCTTGAAAGCAGGAGCCCCCTCCACAGGCAACGTAGTAGCCTTACTCAGTCTGGACACAGGAGGGTCCACCGACGGAGGAGTGACCCACTTTTTTAAAAAAGTCCTCCTCCAGGGGGTAACGGTAGCAAAGCTTTTAGGAACCGTAAAAGCCTTTTGCGGTGTATCCCATTCCTTATACAACATATTGTCTAAATAAGGAACACAGGGGAATACCTTAGCGGTACGCGGTGGTTTGCGGAATCCAAAAGGACTGACACCGCTGGTGTCTCCGCCAAATCCTCTAAATGAAGAGCCTCACGCACCGCAGTAATAAGAGCTCCAACAAATTCCTTATCAGCAGACTCCGCAGCAGAGTCATCCTCGCTGTCCATGTGGGTTAAGCCCGCATCCTCTGACATGACAGAACCAGAAGCATCAGATTCTGCGTCAGAGATATCCCCAGAAACAGCCTCCGGGGGGGGGGCGCTTTTTTACCCCCCAACCGAGCACTGGCTGCTTCAAACCTGGTGAGAAAAGACTCCAGGACAGCCGACACCGATTCAACAGATGTGGCAGGGGGAGGGGCGCTTAAGGGTTAATTCCGGCATTGTAAGAAATGAGGGGCCTGATTCAGGCTCCATATTGCCGTTGCCATTTCACCCCTACTGCCAAGGGCAGGAAAAAAGTCCCCCACAGGTCACCTCCCGGCCGCTAGAGCACAGTATGGGGCCCCCTGAGACTCACCACCCCCTGGTACAGCGCGGTCTGTGAAGGCAAGTGTGTGCTGAGGAGAAGCTGCAGCGCTGCGTCTGTCCCCTCAGATGATTCGCGGTCTTTTTTCCCCGCCGAAACGGCCACTAGAGGCCGAACTAGTGCTGAAAATGGCGCCGGCCACAAGAAAATGGCCGCCGAATAATACAAGCGCGGCTCCGGCAAAATGGCCGCCGTTGCGCAGTTTTAAAAAGACAGTGTACCCAAAAATGACAGTACACCAAAACAGCACACAGCACACACAAAAATGCCCAGAATGTCCACCACAGTCCCCTGCAGTGACACAGAACAGCCCCAGCCATACCCGAGTGAAAAAAAAAAAAAAAAAAAAAAAAAAAAAAAAAAAAAATGAGCCCCAGGGAAAAAACCCCCTGCACAGCCGTCACCCAAAGGGGAAAGGAGGGAGAGGAATAAGGGAGAGAGGAAAGCAGGGGAAAACCCTCAGTCGACCTCCCAAGGGAAAACATTCCAGCCAGACCACTTACCTGAGTAAGGGGCCACTACTTACCTGTCCTGCGACTACCTGGCTGGAGGTATCCCAGACAGAACCAACGTCCGCGAACGGCATGGCTGTCAGCCAGACACACTGTGACAAGGCCATAGAGACCGGTCATATGTGTGCCCTAGAACCGAAGTTCCCCGGCCGCCCCTGGAGCAATGGGGCCTGTCGTGGACGTCCCAAAGCGGAGCTGAGGGCCGGCACACGCTCGAAGGCCGAACCTGGGGGGACTACAAGGGTCGAGGACCCAGCCTGTCACCCAGTCGGCTGTTGATAGAAGAATCGCAGGATTCAAAAATAAAAATAAAATAAAAAAGCGAGGAAAAAACTCGCAAAATGCAAAAAAATTTGCAAGAAAAAACTCCAGAGTCCAGGACTCCAGAGAGAGCCTGACTCTCCTGACGGTTAGGCAGAAACAAACTGAGGCTGCTAAAGCAGAGTGGGGGTTATGCCTGGGGGAGCCACGCCCCCTGGGAGGAGCGGCATGAAGGAAAGTTTTTAACACCTTAAGTGCTGTAGAATTCTGCCTAAATCTCCTGGTAGGAAGAAGCATAACCCTAAGGTCAAAGGATGCTGTGTCCGTCTATGAACGAAAGAGAAAGGATCTTGGTGTTCTGGTAGATCATAAGCTTAAGTTATTCACTTTAAGGTCATCACAGAGAACAAGGACAATGGGACACTTTACGTCTAGAGGAAAAAAGATTTCATCTCCAAATAGTATTTCACAGTAAGAGCTGTGACAATGTGGAACAGACTCCCTCCAGAGTTATTCTGGCCAGCTCAGTAGATCGTTTTAAGAAAGGCCTGGATTCTTTCCTAAATGTACATAATCTAACTGGGTACTAACATTTATAGTGAAAGTTGATCCAGGAAATTTCTGATTGTCTTCCGGGAATCAGGCAGGAATGTTTTTTTTCCCCCACCCGAACAAATTGCATCATGTTTTATTGGAGTTTTTTTTGCCTGTTTTTGCTCTTTAAAGGGGTTGTAAAGGTTTGTGTTTTTCACCTTAATGCATCCTATGCATTAACTACTTGCCGACCAGCCGCCGCAGTTATACAGCGGCAGGTCGGCTCGGCTGCGCCAGATCACGTAGCTATACATCATCTCGCATTTCAGTCAATAGGGGCTAGGGGCGCGCGCCGACGCGCATGCCCGGCGGGTGTGATCACCGCCGGGCACCCGCGATCGCTCATTACAGAGCGAGAACCGGGAGCTGTGCGTGTAAACACACAGCTCCCGGTCCTGTCGGGGGGAGAAATGATGGATCGTCTGTTTATACAATGTATGAACAGCAATCAGTCATTTCCCCTAGTCAGTCCCACCCCCCCCTTCAGTAAGAACACACACAGGGAACATAATTAACCCCTTCCTCACCCCCTAGTGTTAAACCCTTCCCTGCCAGTGTCATTTTTATAGTAATCAATGCATTTTTATAGCACTGATCGCTATAAAAATGCCAATGGTCCCAGAAATGTGTCAAAAGTGTCCGAAGTGTTCGCCCTAAGGTCGCAGTACCGATAAAAACCGCTGATCGCCCCCCCATTACTAGTAAAAAAAAAAAAAATATATTAACACAAATGCCATAAAACTATACCCTATTTTGTAGACGCAATAACTTTTGCGCAAACCAATAAATAAACGCTTATTGCGATTTTTTTTTTACGAAAAATATGTAGAAGAATACGTATCGGCCTAAACTAAGGAAAAAAAATGTTTTTTTATATATTTTTGGGGATATTTATTACAGCAAAAAGTAAAAAATATTCATTTTTTTTTTTTAAATTGTCGCTCTATTTTTGTTTATAGCGCAAAAACTAAAAACCACAGAGGTGATCAAATACAACCAAAAGAAAGCTCTATTTGTGAGAAAAAAAGGACGCCAATTTTGTTTGGGAGCCACGTCGCACGACCGCGCAATTGTCAGTTAAATCGACGCAGTGCCGAATCGCAAAAAGGGGCCCGGTTATTGACCAGCAATATGGTCCGGGGCTAAAGTGGTTAAGGTGAAAAAACACCTGGCAATGATGGCCCCCCGTTTACTTACCCGAGCCCGTTCACCTGCTGTGCGCGTCCCCACCGGCGTCCTCTTCTCCACAGAGTCTAGCTGTTGATTGGATAGATTGATAGCAGCGCAGACATTGGCTCACGCTGCTGTCAATCACATCCAATGACACGGCCGCCGGGGGCGGGACCGAGTCATACACTCTGTGTCTATGGACGCAGCGTGTATGACAGGGAGCGTTCGCGCTAGCTAACCCCATTAGGAGACAGCTTCCCAGAGGGGGGTTAGCTATTGCGGGGAGGAGCCGAGACAGCTGCCGAAGGACCCCAGAACAGGAGGATCGGGGCCACTCTGTGCAAAACAAACTGCACAGTGGAGGTAAGTATAACATGTTAGTTTTTTTTTTTTTTTATAAATAACAAACCCATACAACCCCTTTAATTCTTAGGCTGAATACACACTATACAATTTTTTTTTTATTTTTTTCCTTTAGATTTACCAAAACCATATAATATGAGATCAAACCAGGGCCGGTGCTAGCGCAAGGCAACATGGGCACAGCAGGGGTCCGTTGCATCCCTGTTCACCTGTTCTGGTCCTATTGTTTGGCTGAATTCAGACCTGAAACAGACCAGAAGATGCACAGGACTCCTATGCAATTCGTTCTGAAACCGCTCCAGGGATGTGTGAACCGGCTCTACTGAGATCTCCTGGCATGTGAATTGAATGCGGAAAAACCCTCATCCAATTCGCAATAGTGTGAACCCAGCCTTAAGCAACAAAACATGTTTAATTTGGTGAAATAAAGAAATTTGATGTTCATTAAAGCAGACAACGCCTACCTATTCTCAGACATACTGTAACTAAGACTCCTTTCACACTGGTGCGGTTTGCAGGCACTATTACGCTAAAAACAGCGGCTGCTGTTTCTCCAGTGTGAAAGCCAGAGGGCTTTCACACTGGTGCGCTAGCAGGACTGCTCCAAAAGTCCTGCTAGCAGTATCTTTGGAGTGGTGAAAGGAGCAGTGTGTTTACTGCTCCTTCCTATTGAAAGCAATGGGAAACCGCAGCTATACCGCCGTCAATGCGCATCTGCAGAGGTGCATTGCCGCGGTATTAACTATTTTTCGGCCACTAGCAGGGGTTAAAACTGCACCGCTAGCGGCCGAATACCACCGCAATTACGACGGTATAGTGCCGCTAAATATAGCGGCGCTGTACCGCCACCGCACCTCCCGTCCCAGTGTGAAAGGGGCCTAAGGGCTCCTCTGCCAATTTTACACAGCTCTACCTATTGACTATGGCCCCTGCACAGAGGAAGCCCAGGAGTAGCAAATAGTGAATCGAGGTGACAAAATAAATATTATAAAAAGAAAACTGCAAAGCCTTAGGATTATGCCCAGTGATCTTACCTGCAACATGGTCTTTTTTGGGGGCACTGGAGACATTTGTTTATTTTCTGCACACATTACAAATCTGCATTTTTGGTCATAAAATTAAGCCTGCGATTGGCCCCCAAATTTATTTTGCAGCAATACAACTGCAAACATACAGCCAACATCATTAAGAACTATCTTCAGCACAAAGAAGAGTAAGGTTTCCTGGAAGTGATGGTTTGGCCCCCCACAGAGCCCCGATCTCAACATCATTGAGTCTGTCTGGGATTACATGTAGAGACAGAAGGGTTTGAGGCAGTCTACATCCACAGAAGCACAAAAAAATAAATTAATTTAAAAAAAAAAAACAACAAGATCAGGGTTTGCCAGGGTTAGCGTTAGAGTCAAAGGTCATGGTCAGCATATTTTGGGTGCAGGTGAAAAATAAAAAATGTAAATTAGTATGTGTTTTAGGCAGAACAAAAAAAAATGCAAAATGTGCACCATTGTTTATGGGCCCTACTACGGTAAACAAAACAACTTCAACTAAAATATACATGTGTGGTGTTATTTTGGGTTGTTCTTGGATGGTAAATTATAGTAATAGTAAGAAATATACATTTAAAAAAAAAAAAAATTGTTTTGTTTTTTACTATTTTGGACTAGTTTTCTTTTGCTAATAATAATAATACAAAATAAATAAAAAATTACATTGAGTGTGTAATTATATATATATATATATATATATATATATATATATATATATATATATATATATATATATATATATATATTACACACACACACACATGTACGTACGTACATACATACATACATACATACATACACACACACACACACCATTTACCACCAAGAAAAGTCCAAGTCGTCCTGATAAAAAACGAAAACAAAGTATAATCCACCAGGATACACAAAAGTAGTGATATGTACAGTTTTACGAACACATGTCAAAGTTGCAAAATTGTGCTTAGGCATTAACATTTGTTTTACCCTTAGTCACTAAGGGGTTAAATAATCTAAATTGCACTTGAAAATAATAAGAAAGAGCAAAAAAATAAATATGAATAATTAAATGTGTTAAACTTTTCATAAAAAATAAGTTGTTCATAATTTAAAAAATAAAAATAGTTATTTCAATCATAAAATACTGTACAAGTCAATGGATAAAAAAATGCTCAAATATGGTATTAACAAAACACGATTAGACCAGAGAAAGTTGATCTTTTAAATCAGTGCTGTAGTTTTAAAAACGCAAGAATCTATTTGTTTGGAAGCTCCTTCATATATGCTGAAGTCCAATCCGTAAGAGATGAGTAGTTTTTGATGTCATGGAAAGACTCATTCATATAGCTGTAAGTCTGATGACTGGTTGACAAGTCTGGCTCAGGCTCTAGTGGTAGAAAATCTGGCACAGTTCTGTTTTGAGAAAATTCTGTTGAACCCATCGTCATGCTGGCACTGAACTTCTCCTGTCAAAGCATAAAAAGAGGGCTATAATTGTACATTTTATCCTCACCGCCTCCACTACCAACAGAATGCAGAGAGTATGGAAAGGTAGATCCAAGATGATCTGCCTAAAGGCACAACCTCACTGGTCAATCGCATATCAATCTAAAGCACCTTTTACACTGCCGCGACTTAAAAGTCGCGCAATTTTGCCACAACGCGGCCGTGATTTTGCCACGATTTCAGGGAATGCCTGTGTAAACTTGAGGTCAATGGATCTCAACTCGCATCAAAGTTGGACCAAAGTAGTACAGGGACTACTTTGAAGTTGCACAGATATGAATGGTACTCATTGGAAATCATTGGGTATGACTTGTCATGTGACTTTGCAGTCCCAAGTCGCAGGACAACTCGCACAAGTGTGAAAGGGACCTTAGCCAAACCAGTGCTTCCGTGTACCAATCTAATTGTGTAAATCCTGAAATGGGCAAGTCTTTCCAAAGTGTAAACCAAGAGCATTCTATATCCAGTACAAAACATAATAAATCATACTCTATATCATATATACGCTTTCTGTGTGTCACTTATGTATGGCACGTGCAAATGTTAAAAGAGATCAATGAACCTTTAAGACACATTAGCTCCCTTAAACAGAAGCTATAATGGTAAAGCCCTGGTTCACACTGGGTACGATTTGGAACGATTTGAGATGCGATTTGACATGTCAAATCGCATCTTAAATCGGCGGCAATTGTCGGCAATGGCACTGTCCTAATCAGTGCGACGCCGCATCTGCGATTTCAAAAAGTAGTTCCTGTACTACTTTTTGCGATTTCTGGCCGCGACTTACATAAAATTGCGGCCAAAATCGCGGCAAAATCGCAGCCGCGAAATCGCGGTAAAATCGCACATTTTACCGCGATTTTGAATTCGCAGCAGTGTGAACCTAGGCTTAAGGTCATTTTAAATTAAATTTTTAACTCTATGGGGGAAATTTATCAAAATTGGAGCAGGGAGATTCTGGAGCAGCTGTGCAAGGCAACCGATTGTTTTTTCAGCTTGTTCAATTAGGCTTTGAAATCAGAAGCCGATTGGTTGCCATGCACAGCTGCTTCAGATACTGGCTGATCCAGTTTGGATTTCCTTCTTTATGTTTAAGCATTTGCTGCCAAATGACGTAGTGTTTATACTGGGGTTATGGCTGTAGCTGTCAGACTTGGCCCCAGTACACATGTGCAATTCGTTTCATTCATTACTAATTCGTTTTCGGACAAAATTCGGCATACAAGACCCTTTTGATGAATGCATACGAAAACAAATTGTCAGAAAGAACAAAAAACAATTCAATCTACGAGTTTAACTAATCCATTACATTCTGATAATTATTTTTCCTGGTGCCTCCATGGCAGCATACTTGTGATAGAGCTCCGCCTCGACTCCTCCTTCAGGGCTAGTGAATAGAATAAATTAAAGGCATAGCCCCTCCCCCAACATTCTCCTTTTTTCCCTCATACCTTCTTGTGCTGGTGAAGAGTAGATGTATGTCCATACCTCTGCAATCGGCAGCGTCCGCCGGGTTTAGCCTTTTCCGGGCGCAGTCCCTGTTCTTGGGCCGCTCTTAGCGCTAATAAGTCTGGGAGACCCCTCTGTGGATCTGTTGGGTTCATTTCGCAGAGTTTCCGTTTAGGAACGAAGTCTGCTATCGCATCCATGATGAATGCAGTGGAGTCGCAAAAGGATCAGCTCACATCTTTCCAGGCTGGTGGTTTCCATTTTATTTTTAGGCATATATTGTTTTTTGTCTCTCCCCTCTCCCATCCCTTCCTTCCTTTAACTTGCCTGTTAGGTCTCCTTTTAAAAAAAAAAGTGTGCTTGTTGTTTTATTTTTTGTGATGCTCCCTTTAAGTCTGGTCAGTTTGATGGGGCAGGTGCCTTTTATCCTGACAGGCTTGCAGTTGTTGATTGTTTCCCCTGAAATCAGCGGTGGGCTACAGTTTTTGTTTTGTTTTGTATATCACTCGACATCACTGCGGCCATCTTGGATTCTGGAAGAGGGGCCAGATTTGCCCTTTTTCTTCCAGAGTCACTTTGCAATGGTGGTTTATGGGATTATTAGCCCATCCACCTGAGCCTAGTTAAGTTCAGATTCAGGGTTAGCCGTCAGAGTCTCCTCAGCTGTGCCCTGCTAGGTCTCACTGATGCTGCTCTGTGGTAGCTACCTTTTTGTGTTTATTCTCAAAAAAAAAAAAAAAAAAAAAAAGATGGTGCTAGATAAAATAATTAAAATAAATGTATGTTATTTAAAAAAAAAAAAAAAAAACTCCATAGTTCCTTTTTTTTTTTTTCCCCCTTTCTTTCTAAATTTCCGCAGCTGATCCTTTTGCCTAACTCCGCAATTAGTCATTTATCTTGCAAACAAAGATCCTCGCACCCCTATTAGGTATGTGACCAACTATGTGAGTATTGAAAAAAAAAAGTGCGCTCACTGTCTAATGTGAGTTCCTTACACCATGGCCCTGCCCACTCCAAGAGGTCCAGAAAATCTTCAAGACACCGTGATGACGACAGATCAGACCGCAGGTCTCATTCTTCACGTCATAGATCAGAGAGATCAAGATCCAGAGGACAAGATCCTTCCCCCTCTCCTAGGACCTATACAAAGAAGAAATGCTGGACAGGTGGGGCCACACCACTACCAGACAGAGTGGTCTGTAAGGACTGTTTTATGGACTATGAGTCCGGCTGCGAGCTAGAAAATCAGCACGCTGTAGACCTGCTCAAGTGAACAATGAAGGACTCCTTCTCCGAGCTTGCGACTTGGGTCCCCGCTCAACCACTTCAGCAGTTGTCCCAGGTTCAGGATACAGAACCTAATCTCCCTGGTCCTGCAGCAGTCAGTACACCTCTGCCACTGTCAGGCTGACCAGCTAGAGATTCACCACCTGTAGACTCTTCAGAGGAGTCAACCTTCTGGCTTCAGTCTCTCCTTGGTAAAGCTGTTCTTCCAGGCAGTCAAAACTTTCATGGGGCTGGTTCAATAAACTATACCCATTAACAGAATCCATGCCAGTGGTAGACGCATCGGTGGTGCGACTCGAAAAAAAAAAAAAAAAAAGGAACGCGCTTTACCAATGGAGGATTCCGCTTCCTTTAACCTCTTGCCGACCGCGCTATAGCAAAAATACTGCTACAGCGCGGTCGAGTTACTGTGACAGGACGTCCCTGGGACGTCCTCGTGCACTTCCGCGTTTGCGCGTCCCCTGGGGCGCGCTCGCGGAAGTGTCCGTGCTCGCCGGGTCTAGAAGACCCGGCGCATCACGGATCACGGTAAATTGCCGCGAATCGCGGCTGTTTACCACGTGATCGCTCCGTCAAATGACGGAGCGATCACTTGTAAACAAACCGGCGTCATTTGATGACGCCGGTTCCTCCCTCTCCTCTCTGTACCGTTCGGTACAGTGCGAGAGGAGAGGAGAGGAGGGGGGGGGGAGCGCGGGGTGTCAGCAGCTGCTGTGGGCTGGATCTGTGACAACTGCAGTCACAGATCCAGCCATCCCTCCCTGTGCAATACTCTGCAGTACCATCAATACTCTGCAATACCCCATACTCTGCCATCCCTCCCTGCGCAATACTCTGCAGTACCATCAATACTCTGCCATCCCTCCCTGCGCAATACTCTGCCATACACCATACTCTGCCATCCCTCCCTGCGCAATACTCTGCCATACACCATACTCTGCCATCCCTCCCTGCGCAATACTCTGCCATACACCATACTCTGCCATCCCTCCCTGCGCAATACTCTGCCATACCCCATACTCTGCCATCCCTCCCTGCGCAATACTCTGCCATACCCCATACTCTGCCATCCCTCCCTGCGCAATACTCTGCCATACCCCATACTCTGCCATCCCTCCCTGCGCAATACTCTGCCATACCCCATACTCTGCCATCCCTCCCTGCGCAATACTCTGCCATACCCCATACTCTGCCATCCCTCCCTGCGCAATACTCTGCCATCCCTCCCTGCGCAATACTCTGCCATACCCCGTTACTCTGCCATACCCCGTTACTCTGCCATACCCCGTTACTCTGCCATACCCCGTTACTCTGCAATACCCCGTTACTCTGCAATACCCCGTTACTCTGCAATACCCCGTTACTCTGCAATACCCCGTTACTCTGCAATACCCCGTTACTCTGCAATACCCCGTTACTCTGCAATACCCCGTTACTCTGCAATACCCCGATACTCTGCAATACCCCGATACTCTGCAATACCCCATACTCTGCAATACCCCATACTCTGCAATACCCCATACTCTGCAATACCCCATACTCTGCAATACCCCGATACTCTGCAATACCCCAATACCCTGCGCAATACTCTGCAATACCCCAATACCCTGCGCGATACTCTGCAATACCCCAATACTCTGCAATACCCCCAATACCCAAATACTCCGCAATACCCCAATACTCTGCAATACCCCAAATACTCTGCAATACCCAAATACTCTGCAATACCCAAATACTCTGCAATACCCAAATACTCTGCAATACCCCAAATACTCTGCAATACCCAAATACTCTGCAATACCCAAATACTCTGCAATACCCAAATACTCTGCAATACCCAAATACTCTGCAATACCCAAATACTCTGCAATACCCAAATACTCTGCAATACCCAAATACTCTGCAATACCCAAATACTCTGCAATACCCAAATACTCTGCAATACCCAAATACTCTGCAATACCCAAATACTCTGCAATACCCAAATACTCTGCAATACCCAAATACTCTGCAATACCCAAATACTCTGCAATACCCAAATACTCTGCAATACCCAAATACTCTGCAATACCCAAATACTCTGCAATACCCCAATACTCTGCAATACCCAAATACTCTGCAATACCCAAATACTCTGCAATACCCAAATACTCTGCAATACCCAAATACTCTGCAATACCCAAATACTCTGCAATACCCAAATACTCTGCAATACCCAAATACTCTGCAATACCCAAATACTCTGCAATACCCAAATACTCTGCAATACCCAAATACTCCGCAATACCCCAATACTCTGCAATACCCCAATACTCTGCAATACCCCAATACTCTGCAATACCCCAATACTCTGCAATACCCCAATACTCTGCAATACCCCAATACTCTGCAATACCCCAATACTCCGCAATACCCCAATACTCTGCAATACCCCAATACTCTGCATATATAATGTTTTGGGGTTCTATGTAATTTTCTAGCAAATAAATTGTGATTTTTCCATGTAGGAGAGAAATGTCAGAATTGGCCTGGGTGCTCCAGAACGCCTGATGGCGCTCCCTGCATGTTGGGCCTCTGTATGTGGCCACGCTGTGTAAAAGTTGCACACATGGGGTATCGCCATACTCGGGAGGAATAGCAGAATGTGTTTTGGGGTGTCATTCGTGGTATGCATATGCTGTGTGTGAGAAATAACCTGCGAATATGACAGAAACAAGTTATTTTTTTTTTTTTTTACAGAATTTCCGGTCGTTTTTCTTTTATAGCGCAAAAAATAAAAAACCCAGAGGTGATCTAATACCACCAAAAGAAAGCTCTATTTGTGTGAAAAAAAGGACAAAAATTTCAAATGGGTACAATGTTGTATGACGGAGTAATTGTCATTCAAATTGTGAGAGCACCGAAAGCTGAAAATTGGTCTGGTCAGGAAGGGGGTTTAAGTGCCCAGTGGTCAAGAGGTTAAAAGAACCTCTAGGCATGCGAACCAACCTGGACCTGAAGAGGAGCTATTTAGCCGCGGGAGCAGCATGTAAGCCAGCTATCGCCCTCACATCGGTATCAAATGCCATAAGATCTTGGACATATAATATTGAGACGGCTTTGCGTCAGGATGTCCCCAAGGAGGATATAATTAAAGCCTTTGAAGAGCTTCGATTGTCAGCAGACTTTGTCAGGGTGGCGGCCATTGACACGATCAGATGCTCTGCAAGATCCATGTTGCATTCAGTAATGGTGAAGAGGGTCTTCTGGCTGGAAGATTGGCTGGCTGACTTATTCTCCAAACAAAATTGGTGCAAAATCCCATTCAGTGGAAAAGCACTATTCAGAGACAAAACGGTTAAAGCTATCTCCAGGCTGTCAGGAGGGAAGTCCGGTGTGCTTCCCCAGGACAGAAGGATGCGAAGATTCAGAGGCAGGTCCTCTAGATTCCGCCAGACAAATCCAATAGATTTTAGGCAGTCAAGACAGCCCAGAGACAACAAAAGACCTTGGAAAGGTACTCAGACATTCTTTTTGAACAGGAAGATGAAGGACCTTTCCGGCTCCACAGGAGCAGAAGCAGTCTTTTTGACGCCAGAGTAGCCCAGGCACTCCCGGTGGGAGCCAGGCTAAAGTTCTTTGTCCCAGTCTGGACCACATGCTGTCAGGACCCCTGGGTTCTGTCTACAATTCAATGGGGGCACCTTTGGAATTTCTCTCATCCCCCACCTCGGGATTCTTTCAAAGGAACAGAGATTCCATCCTCTCCACCAAGGGCTCAAGCTCTGTAAAACTTCCTAACGTCACTTCAGCCTCAGGGGGCGGCTGTTCTGGTTCCCTTGGCAGAGCGCTTCGCAGGCGTCTATTTCTGGTCCCAAAGAGGACAGGTGGGTGGAGGCCTGTGACAGGCCTTCAGAGGCTCAGCCGGTATATCTGCCCCAAAAGCTTCAAAATGGAGTCCCTGCAGAGGATTATTCAGGCAGTCCAGCCATAAGATTGGATGATTTCTGCAGGATGCGTACCTACACGTTCTAATTCTATCTGCATTTCAAAAATGTCTGAGATTTGCAGTGGGATGGACCCACCTACAGTTTCAAGCCCTGCCTTTCGGTCTGTGCACCTCTCCCAGGGTGTTCACCAAGATACTAATATCCGCTTTGGTTCCCCTGCGGGAAAGGGGCTTGAGGATATTCCACTACTCGGACGACATCCTCCTCCTAGCAAGCAATCCGGATCAGTTGGTATGTCACCGGGAAATTCTTCTACAGTCCCTAAAAGAGCTAGGGTGGCTAATAAATTCCGAAAGGAGTCAACTAGCACCCACACAGCAGATAATCTACCTGGGTGCAATGCTCAACACTCAGGAGGGGACAGTGTCATTACCACCGCCAAAGGCAAGGATTGTCACCCAAAGAATGATCAAGGTCATCCGGAGCCTGTATCTGACAGCTTCACAGTGTCTGAGCCTCATTTGCGCAGTGTCTCCTTGTATACCCATGGTTCCTTGGGCCCATTGGCACTTAAGGTAGTTCCAGACAGGTCTCTTGGCGCAGTGGAAGAAACGATGACTATCCCAGACGATACTGCTGACGGGAGTAATGCACAGGAATCTTCACTGGTGGACAGTTCCAGAAAACCTCTCCAAACCTAGTCACCTGGTCCCCCATCCTTGGATCACAATTATGTCCGATGCAAGCGGACAGGGCTGGGGAACCCATTCCGGGGAAACCAGAATACAGGGTAGATGGTCATGTTCTACCCAGGGAGTGGTATCCAACATCTTGGAGATGAGGACAGCCTTCTTGGCACTAACTTTGGCGTCCCAAATCAGAGGCCAGAGAATACTTCTACATCTAGACAACATGGCAGCTGTCGCTTATCTGCAGAAGCAAGGAGGCACTCGAAGCAGGTCGTTCCTCAGGGTGGTGATGCTGATCACACTCTGGGCAGAGAAGAACCTCCTGGACCCCAGAGCAATGTATCTGCCTGGCAGGTTGGACACGGAAGCAGACACGTTGCACAGAAACTTCCTGGACAACAACGAATGGGCTTTCCACCCCCTCGTCTTCCATCAGATTGCTAGCATGTGGGATCCCCCTCAGGTAGACCTGTTCGTCTCCCCAAAGAATACCAAGCTGGACAGATTCTTCTCTCGAATGCAGCATCCACAAGCCGAGGCAGTGGATGCCCTGTCATGCCCCTGAAGGTTCACCACAGCATATGCCTTTCCTCCCAGGCCATTAATATTCAAATTCCTCCTGAGGCTCCTCAGGGAGTCAGTCCAGGTGGTGGCAGTACTTCCGTATTGGCTGAAGAGACCCTGGTTCCCTCTAGCCATGCGCCTCAGTGTGAGCTCTCCAATCAGGATCCCTCCTTTCCCTCAACTTCTGTCACAGGGCAGTCTAGTTCATCCAAACCCTCCAGAAGTTGAATCTTCGAATCTGGAGGTTGAGAGGCGAGGGTTCGAGTCCCTAGGGTGTTCCCCAGGAGTCATAACAACCCTTCTAAAAGCCAGAAAAACCGGCAACTAATGCCATATAATCAAAAATCTGGGACAAGTTCTTGTCATCTGCTACCGGAAATGGATTTGATCCAATCCTTCCCTCTACGTCCAATATTTTAGATTTCATTCAGACAGGACTTGATCTGGGGCTTGGTCTGAGCTCCCTCAAAGTGCAGGTAGAAGCAGTCTCTGCCGCAACAAGTAAGAGATGGGTGGAGGATCTCTTGGTAGTCACTTTCCTCAGAGGAGTATTGAAGATTCGGCGACACCTGTCAGACGATCATTTCCTAAGTGGGATTGTCCCTGGTCCTTGAAATTCTATCTGACCATCCCTTTGCTCCAGTGGAACAAGTAGCAAGATGGAACCTGACACTAAAGACGGCTTTCCTGCTAGCCATTACATCTGGCAGAAGGATCTCGGAACTTCACACCTTAGGGATGGGTGACGGCCACATCTCCTTCTTCCCGAACAGGGTGGAACTTCGCCCCTTCGAGGGTTCACACCTAAGGTCGCTACTCCAAGCCACCTGTTGGAACCTGGGCACTAGCAGTGTATACAGACACAGGTTCAGAGTCTTGTCGTGAGCTGGATGTATCCAGAGTGCTCAGGGCCTACCTAGCAGCCACGACCCCTTCAAAAACTCTGAGAGACTTTTCATTGTACTGTTCAGTAAATACAGGGGCAAAGATGCTTCCATCAGAACTCTGGCATCTTGGGTTGTAAAGTTAATCCAGAAGGCCTACAGGGTAAAGAATATTCTTCATCCTGAGTAAATGCTCATTCTACAAGGGCAGTCTCGGCTTCCTGGGCAGCAAGGGCTAATGTTTTGTCGAAGACGGTGTGCAGGGCCGCCACCTGGTCTTCTCACCATACATTCTTCAGACACTACCATATTGGTCTAGGAGCTCTCACGACTGTTGAGTTTGGAAGAAGGGCAGTTCAGGCTGCTATGTCTTCTTCTAATTAAAAGTTTATTGTTAAGCATTATCCCACCCATATCAGCTAGTTATTTATCACAAGTATGCTGCCATGGAGGCACCAGGAAAACGGAAAATTGTATCATACTTACCAGTAATTTTCCTTTCCTGGTGCCTATCCATGGCAGCATACGCTCCCACCCTCGGTATTCTATATTACGGAGAATGTTGGGGGAGGGGCTATGCCTTTAATTTATTCTATTCACTAGCCCTGAAGGAGGAGTCGAGGCGGAGCTCTATCACAAGTATGCTGCCATGGATAGGCACCAGGAAAGGAAAATTACTGGTAAGTATGATACAATTTTCCGTTTTTTCGTATTTTCCGACTATTCGTTACCGCTGAATATAATCTATTCACTAAAAAGAATACAGTCAAATTTGGAAAATAATTTAAAGCAAATTTTTGGTAAAATAGCTGGAAACAGCAATTCTTCTATTCAGATCTCTGCGCCATAGCAGATAATTTGGGATAGATTCAATTTACATTTTTATTGGAATTTCCTTTCAAATTTGGCTAAAGTAACTGTTTTGTGAACGTAACGAATACATCTGAAGTTACGAATTATCAGAAGTAACGAATGCAGCAGCTAAACGAATGGAACAGAATGAATACTAATGCATCCAAAGTAACAAAGGCTGATGATAATGAATGATCCGATAAACCAAAAAAAAAAAAAACAAATAAAACAAAAACAAAACAAAACATATTTTTCGGTAGTGCTAACCCCCAGTATCAGCGATTTTTACATGCAAGCAAAAAGTGTCAGAATAGGCCTGGTCTTCAAGTGGTTAAACGCTTAAGACCTGGACCATTTTGCAGCTAAAGGACCAGGCCCCTTTTTGCGATTCAGCACTGCGTCATTTCAACTGACAATTGCACAGTCGAGCGACGTGGCTTCCAAACAAAATTGGCATCCTTTCTTTCTCACAAATAGAGCTTTCTTTTGGAGGCATTTGATCACCTCTGCGGTTATTTTTTGCGCTATAAACAAAAATAGAGCATCGATTTTTGAAAAAAAATCAATATTTTTTACTTTTTGCTATAAAAATTTTTTTTAGGCCGATACATATTCTTCTACATATTTTTGGTAAAAAAAATAAAAAAATCGCAATAAGCATTTATTGATTGGTTCGCGCAGAAATTATAGCGTTTACAAAATAGGGGATAGTTTATTGGCATTTTTATTAATATTTTTTTTTTTACTACTAATGGTGGCGATCAGTTTTTTTTTCGTGACTGCGACATTATGGCAGACACATCGGACACTTTTGACACATTTTTGGAACCACTGTCATTTTCACAGCGAAAAGTGCTATAAAAATGCACTGTTTACTGTGAAAATGACAATGACAGTGAAGGGGTTAACCACTAGGTGGCGCTGTAGGGGTTAAGTGTGTCCTATTGTGTGTTTCTTACTGTAGGGGGCGTGGCTGAACGTGTGACGTCACTGATCATCGTTCCCTATGACAGGGAACAGACGATCAGTGACAAGACACAGAGAAGAAAGAGGAAGGTGTGTTTACACTCACCTATTCCCGTTCTTCAGCTCCTGTGACCCGATCGCGGGACACAGGCGGTGATCAGGTCCACGGCTGGGTTCTTAAAGGGGACGTACATGTACGCCCTTGTGCCCAGCCGTGCCATTCTCTCTACGTATATCGTCGTGCAGCAGTCCTTAAATGGTTAAACCAATATTTTTTTAATCTCTTATTTATTTTACATGCAAATTTGGGGTACAAAAAAAAATATTTAAAGTGCCGCTGAAGCCAAAAAAGTGTATAATTGATTTACCAGTAAAATCCTTCTGTTGGAGTTTGTTACAGGATACAGAATTACAGTCTTAAGCCTGGTACACATGATCAGATTTTGGCCAACCGAGCATCTGATTTTTGTCTTCGGGGCGTGTGCCTGGATCTCGTCTTGCATACTAATGGTATACAATTGTCAGCCAACAAACATGAACGTTGTGACGTACTACGAGGCATTTCAGCACTTGAGCCCTTTAGGCCCCTAATTTCGTGTTTGGCGAGCATTGATTCAGAGCATGCGTGTTTGTACTTTCAACTTTTGTGTGACGGACTGTAATGACCATCAGCAAATCTGACAACAGACTGTTGACCGCCAAAAATGTACTAGCATGTCATCGAACATTTGTTGGCAGAAAGTTGGACAACAATTGTTTGAAGCAGCGTACTAACGGTCAGATTTTAGGCCAACAGTCGGTCAACAGACAATCCCCTGCCAACAATCGTATTGTGTATACAAGGCTTTAGACCAGTAGTTCTCAACCTGGGGGTCGGGACCCCCTCGGGGGTCAAATTACAATTTGCCAGGGGTCACCAAATCCTGGGATGTTCCTGAAGCGTGCACTGCTCTCACAGCCTTTCCGCAGCCGCCCAGCAGGGCTGTTCCTGGAGCCCGCGGCCGCCCACTACTCTTCGCAGCCGCCCATTCAGTTCACGGCATGGGTGGGGGGAGAGACTAGAGGTCAGCTGACTGGTGAGTAATGTGAAGTGGGAGTGGCTGGAGGAGATTTCGGCATAGGTGGCACTGCTGCGAGACACCACAAAGTTGGAGACACAGTGAGTAACACTGCCTGTGATTATTGTTGCCATTAAAATTCCCCACTACAGTTCTCAGACCAGCAGATGACCTTGATCAAGAGCACCTAAGTTGGCTGATCAGTAGAACTCCCCCAGCACTGACACTCATCCCAACTCCCCCCACCAAGGAGTAAGAGAAGGAATAAATATAGAGAATACATGGAAGGGAGAGGAAAAGAGGGGGAGGAACAAAGAAAAAGGGAGATAAAGAATTAGAATTAGAGAAAGAACAAGAAAGACGGCTAGAGAGAGGGATGGAAGAAACAAGAAATTAAGATAGAGAGAGATAAAATGGAAAGAAAGGAGAACAAAGAGAAAGAGTAGTACATCCTAAAATGTACCACAAGGGGTTTTAATACTGTACAAGTGGAAGGGACTCAGGGAGCGCTAAATGTACTGTTGCGGGGTCCATACAACTTGGGAAATTTTATCAAGGGGTCACAACACTAGAAAGGTTGAGAATCACTGCTTTAGATGACTGAACACTGACAAACAGAGCTTTATGCCGCATACACACGATAATTTTTCGGCATTAAAAAAAAAACTATTTTTTGGCATGTAGAAAAACTATGTTTTTACAACTTCATCATTAAAAACGACGTTGCCCACACACCATCGTTTAAAAAAAATGCTCTAGTAAAGAGCGGTGACGTACAACACATACAACGGCACTATAAAGGGGAAGTTCCATGCGGATGGCGCCACCCTTGGGGCTGCTTTAGCTGATTCCGGGTTAGTAAAAGAGGATTTGCGCTTTTTTGTCTGTTACAGCATGATGAATGTGCTTACTCCATTATGAACGGTAGTTTTACCAGAACGAGCGCTCCCGTCTCATAACTTGCTTCTGAGCATGCGCCGGTTTTTAACGTCGTTTTAGCCCACACACGATAATTTTTAACAACCCGAAAAACAAAATGGTTTAAAAAATGCAGCATGTTCGAAAAAAAAAAAATTTTGTTTTTCAGAACCTGAAAAATGATGTGAAGCCCACACACGATCATTTTAAATGACATTTTTTAAAAACAACTTTTTTCATGCCAAAAAATTATCATTGTGTGCACGCGGCATCAAGGCCAGCCCTAATGTAACCCTCCAGTTAAAAGTATAACTAAAAGGTAAAACTTTTTCTTTAGTTTTGGATCGAGTGGAGAGGTATTAGAACACACATCAGTTTTTATTGCGACCCTTGTCCCCATTATGGGACCCTCTCTATTTGTCCTGTTTACAATTATTATGGAAAGTGAAAGTAAAAGAAGATTCCAAATGTTGGGTTGTCCCCAAAATAGGAATAGGAAATCTTCTAATGAAGACACTTGGGGGGGGGATTTCCCTTAATTTGCAAGGACTTCCTCTCACTACCCATGGAACAGGATGTGAAGGTAAATCTCCCCAGTGAAACGCAGATGGCAAAAAAAAAAAAAAAAAAGGTCTCCCACAGTACACAGAAATGCAATTATTTTAGTAAATATAAACTGCTAAATATCTTTTCTCATCAGCAATTAGAGCAGTCTTGTGACTTCTACCAGTGTCTGGTTAAAGCTTAAAAAGGAGGAGTTTTCATTTTCCCCTGATTGTCTTATGAGGCTGCATGACCCCTGACCCTCTGTCTGGACAGTGCTGATTGGCCCCGTGCTGATCACATGCACTCTCCCATGGGGAAAAAAAACTCTCTAGCAATACACACCAAACTGAGCATGTGCATCTTGCCCCCAAGGCTCTGTTCTAGCAGCAGATGGAGTGGGGACATTGGAAGAAGGGGAGGTTAAGAGAAGACAAGATCAAACAGCCTTTTTACACAATGCAGAGGATTAACCCCTTAGGTTCCACAGTGAGTATAACAAGAATGCTTTACTGCATATACAAACTGATTGTACTCTTGAGGGTTAAGTAACAGGGGGAAATAGGGGGTGAATTATAAGACCAGAGGGGGTGGGACCTGTGTCCTGTAATGTGCGCCAAGAAAATACATTTTCCAGTTAAAGCATCACTATGGAAACACACTGCCTGCCTCCGAAGCGCACACCCCAGCTTGTTACAGGAGGAGCCCGGAGGAGGGAAAAGCTGAAAGCACAGGCAGGGGACTGCCAGTAGAGGAGGAAAGCGACCTTTCTGTACAATAGCATTATAAGGTTAAAAAAAAAAAATGACAGCCTTTAGTATCACTGTAAAGCATCTGTGACCAGTCACTGTAGGCAGTGAGAGCCCAGAAATGTCCAAAGATCTCTATGCTGTACATAGTGGTGAAGTAGAGAGCAAAGGAAACCAGCCGGCTGTATGTGTGTGTGGGGAACATGGCGAGTACATGCACAGTATCAGCAATGGAAAGCTTCTTTGAATGCAGGACACGTGGCTATCTGAAAGGTCCACCTCCTACATACATAAAGCACTTTTCAGTGATGGAAGCTATAATACAGCTTCTAAAAATGGAGAAGAGGGATGGAAAGGGCAGGCATAGTGATCACTCTTGATGAATGCCTATGACAAGTCCAGGGACTGTATTAACCACCGTATAGTGTAAATAATACTGCGCTGTCTTCAAAGAATACAATAAGAAAAAAAAATGTGCTAATGTGTGTTAAACACAGTACGCTGCTGCAACCAACCATGTAAGATAAGTCATGGAGAACAAATGTAAAATAAATAATGGCTGCGCTGCGATGTGAAGATGCAAAATGGCAAAGAGTGAGAGTATGTGATTAATAACAAAAAAACACCCTATGTGTGTATAGGATCACCTACACCTCACCCTCTATATGAAGACGGGGTAGATGAAATAATGAGATATAATCCTAAAACCTAATAAGACAGTACCTGTCAGTAGAACATCTATGATGAACACCAGCCACTCGCAGGAAACTATCACATCTAGGTACAGTTTATAAAAAAAAAAAAAAAAAAAAATGGTGGTGAGGCAGCGACCAATAGCGGAGTGTGTCGTGTAGCCAAGCCAAACTGCTGGTGGCTGAGTGGGCGGGACCGGGGGTTTCAGTGCACATAAGTCCTGAGGTGTCGGGGAAGCGTGTCGCTGTTTGGGAAGAGCAGAGACCGTGGCTGGGTTATGAGCCATAAGCTATTCTGATCTCGCTTATGAGATCAGGAAATCCGGTAAGCGGCAGCGATTTCAGTGGTGGCGGCATTTCTATTCATTGGGGATCATCACATTTTTCCTTAGGTGTTTCGTTTATCACTACTGTTTTTCACGGTTGGAAAGGAATTTATGAGCACTGGATCAATTGGACTTTATTTGGACTACAATTTCACTTAAATTTTTGTCTATACTGCATTTTATTTATTTCTTCATAAGCTGTACCTAGATGTGATAGTTTCCTGCGAGTGGCTAGTGTTCATCATAGATGTTCTACTGACAGGTACGGTCTTATTAGGTTTTAAGATTATATTTCATCTACCCCGTCTTCATATAGAGGGTGGGGTGTAGGTGATCCTAAACACACATAGGGTGTTTTTTTGTTATTAATCACATACACTCACTATTTGCCATTTTGTATTAACCACTGCAGTACTAGAAGTTTGTGGGGGTGGGGAGACAGATGACAGAAGATTTAAACTAAGACAGCGGCCACCAGCACAAGGAACACTTCTCATTTAATTGTCAGGGAACCAGCTCTGCCAGTCACCAAATGGCGCACATGTGCGGTGGAACAGCGCTCTGGCACATGCCCATGCGCGAACGGCGCACGCACAGTCCGGCGGCACGGGCGAGCACCTCCACAGAACCAATAAAAGGCCTGCCGGCCTATTTAAACCAGCCCCTGTCTCATGACAGATTGCTGGTTTGTCGTCAGCTCCTGCCTGAACTCTCTGTTGCTGTACCTGCCTTGTTTGACCCGGATTTCCTCACGACTCTGCTCTCTCTCCTGAACCTGACCTCTGGCTTACATCCCTGGATTTGCTGTTGTCTCCAACCCCTGATCTCTGGCCTGTGTCTCTGGACTTGCTACCTTCTCCTGCTCTTGACCCTCGGCTTGCACCCCTGACCCGCTTCCAGTCTTGCCCCAGAAACTTGCTCTGTGTACCTGAAGCTGTCTGATCTACAACCTGCCTCCAGAAAAGTACCACCGGCCCAGTCTTCTGTCCAGCACCTGCTATCAAGTCCAACTACCTCACTGGTAACGGTGCCTCCTCGCGACTTCCTCCCCTGTCTCAACTCCAGGGGGCGGAGTGCACTGGGTCTCAAAGGTGAGCCGTCTCACTTAGCATCTCGGTCAGTACGTACCTGACATGAATGTAAGTACTATCCCTTGTGGTGATTTAAAAAAAAAAGATGAAATTTTGGCTTTAAATAAACAAAGCCTTATATAATGACAAAGCACAGTTACCGGAAATAGGTCTTTTTTCTCTCGCAAGCATGCAGAGTGTAGCTCTGACTTGAGACTGGATATGTGCTTCTCATTTAAGGTTATTTCTCTTTCAAGTGCTGTTGCTTTGGTGCGTGCAAATTGGTAGACATCTAGGAAATTTCTTATCATAACCTGTAGGGAGAAAAAAAACAATAGTAAGATAAGGTAATGCATAACATACCACTTTGGGACCTGAAACAGGCCAAAAGATGCACAGGGCTCCTGTACAATTCGCACCGGAGCTCCATTGGAGGTGTGTGAACCAGCCTCTCCTGCTATGGGAATTGGTTGCAGGGAAATCCCACATAAAATTCGCATGGTGTGAACCTAACCTTAGTAGCTAAATAAAAAAAATAAAAAACCCTAACAGTGTATGGCCAGCATTAGATTTTGTCTGTATTGCATTCATATTATAAAATAATATATTTTATGGATATACGAAAAGGACCTGGCATATTTTAAACTCTGTCCCTCCAGTGCTTTCTTCCATTTCAAACATATTAAGGGTTAACTTTGGAAGCTGGATTGGTGCATCATGCTGTGTGGATGTCGCCCGGGATATCGATGCCTCATCTCTGATCTAAATGAAGAATATATAGAAAACAACCAATAGTATTAGTCATTAACAAATACACTCAAGATCAGCTGTTTAAAAAAATATGAAAAAAAAAACACACACACAGGCATTAAAACTGAACTCAATGCACATTCTTTATTGGATTCTTACATCATAACATATCTCATTCCAAAACCATGGTAATTAATATGGATCTGCCAACATCCCTCCACCCAGCTTGGACCAATGTAAAGTATACATATCTCATACCTGAGGGGCTGCCGAGGAAGCTGACAATCACTGTCAGTAGTTGGCGCTACTGTGGTGATCTTTTTTCAACCAGCTTCTCCTAGGGATGCTCACTTGGTGCTGTCACCATTCGCAAAATGCCTTGTATTTTTTTCATCGATACAAAGTGTTCTCTGACTCGATAAGGTGGAGTTTATGATGTCACTGTACATCTCTACCTCATCTAATCAGAGAACATTCGGGGCTGCTCACCTGTCAAATTAGGATAAGCAACTGTGACCATGCAGCCCCCGTGTCTCCAAAGATTTACATGGGCTGTCTGCACAGAGCACCTGTTGACTCCATCAGCATAAATCAATGGTCAATTCACGGTGTATGCGCCTCAGCACTGCAAGAGTAAAGCCTTTATGACCTAACCAAAATATTAACTATTTGGGATAAACTATTTAACTGATATTGTTCCTTGCTCTGTAGAATTTCTGTTGTTTAACCACTTCCCAGCCTATGGTAGGATGGCGGCCAGGCGATGGTTCCGTTATCCTTACTGGACGTCACATGACGTCTTTTCAGGATAACAAGCCAGCGTGTGCCCGTGGGGGCCTGCAGCGATTGGTGATGCGGTGTGTCAGTCTAAAACAGCGCAACTCCAATCTAGGTAAAGAGCCTCTGATGGAGGCTTTTTACCACGTGAGATCAGCCGTGTCCAATCACAGTGTAAACAGGAAAAGCCGTGTATCGGCATTTCCCCCATCGTGGCTGACTGATGTGAGTAGAGGAGAGCCGATCGGTTGCTCTCCTGACAGGGGGGTCTGCGCTAATTATTAGCGCACCCACCTAGGATCACCAGGGATGTCCACCATGGATGACCACCAGGGATGCCAATCAGTGCCCATAAATGCAGATCAGTAATGCCTGTCAGTGCCATCAGTGTCCATCAGTGCCCATTGGTGCCACCCATAAGTACCCATCAGAGAAGAATTTCAGTGCCCTCAGTGCCACCTATCAATACCCATCAGTGCCGCCTAATCGGTGCCCATCAGTGAAGTAGAAAAAGTACTCATTTATAACATTTTATAACAGAAACAAACAAAAACTATTTTTTTTTTCAAAATGTGTTTTTTTTTTTTTTTTTTTTTGTTTAGCTTAGCAAAAAATAAAAACCCCAGTGGTGATCAAATACCCCCAAATTAAAGCTCTATTTGTGGGAACAAAACAATAAAACGTTTGAGGCTACCACCTGTCAGAACAGAATAACACAGCAGGGGAGTTCGCTGTACTAACATCATATAGTTAGTACATTAGCTCCTCCTGAGCTGTCAGTTTTTTTCATTCAGCCCTGCTGGGTTGAGCGGAAAAAAAAAGACAGATGTGAGGTCTTATTGACCCCATATCTCACTGTAAAGAGGACCTGTCATGCCATATTCCTATTACAAGGGATGTTTGCATTCCTTATAATAGGAATAAAAGTGATCCAAATTTTTTTTTTTGCTGAAAAACGTGTCAAACTAAAATAAAAGTAAAATTAACAATAAAATAATATATATTTTTTTAAAGCGCCCCTGTCCCCGCATACAGAAGCGAACGCATACGTAAGTCCCGCCCACATATGAAAACGGTGTTCAAGCCACACATGTGAGGTATCGCTGCAAACGTTAGAGCGAGAGCAATAATTTTGGCCCTAGACCTCCTCTGTAACTAATGTCGCCTATGGGGATTTTTAAGTAGCGAAGTTTGGCGCCATTCCACGAGTGTGTGCAATTTTGAAGGGTGACATGTTAGGTATCTATTTACTCAGCTGGATGGAGGGTAGTGATAAAAGTATATACAGTATAACATTTTTGAATACTGTGACATATTGTAGCGATTTGTCGGTTAATACACCAGGGTTTTTTTTTCTGATTTCTAGATCAACATTCCTTTCTTATGTTGGTAATATTTGTAATGTAGGTATTTTTGACCAGACCATTATTATTTAGTAGTGACTGGGTGTCCAATAGGGGGTAATGTGGCCCTGATCTGAGGTTAGATTTTATTTTTTGTTGACACCTTTGTGTCCCCTCCCTCATCCCCAGTAGAGGTCAGCTCCGGCATGTTCAAAATCTAGTCCAAATCCATGACTGAGCCCCCCAGGAAGCGGTTTGTACTGGGGCAATCATAAGCACCCAAAGGAATCCCCTTGTCTCACAGCCGCATGTACAGTGCCTTCAAAGAGTATTTATACCCCTTGATATTTTCCACATTTTAATACAATCTACATAATAATACAAACGGACTTCTTATGGCTTTCTTCTTGCCACTCTTCCATAAAGGTCAGATTTGTGGAGAGCACGACTAATAGTTGTCCTGTGGACAGATTCTCCCACCTGAGCTGTGGATCTCTGCAGCTCCTCCAGAGTTACCATGGGCCTCATGGCTGCTTCTCTGATTAATGCTCTCCTTGCCTGGCCTGTCAGTTTAGGTGGATGGCCATGTCTTGGTAGGTTTGCAGTTGTGCCACACTCTTTCCATTTTCAGATAATGGATTAAACCGTGCTCCTTGAGATGTTCAAAGCTTGGAATATTTTTTTATAACCTAACCCTGCTTTAAACTTCTCCACAGCTTTATCCCTGACCTGTCTGGTGTGTCCCTTGGCCTTCATGATGAGGTTTGTTCTCCAAGGATCTCTAAGAAACCTCTGAGGGCTTCACAGAACAGCTGTATTTATACTGAGATTAAATTACACACAGGTGGACTCTATTTACTAAATTAGGTGACTTCTGAAGGCAACTGTGTAACGGAATGACCCATGACAAACAGAGACTTTGGAAGGATGAGGGGTACTCCTGTGCCAGCGTCACTAATAACTTGTGTCTAGGGTCACCCTGTGTCCCTTTTGGGCATAGGGTGACTGAGAAATATTAATTAGAAATTACATGAGATGGGACATTACTGATAGTTCATATTGCAAGTTGTTGGTTAATGTTGACCCAACCGGTCAATAGTGACTCATTCCTCTGTGTAGACTGTTGACATGCTAATTGAGTCTGCTTCTGAAAGACCTCTCATTGTGTGATGCTTCTTTGTGTGAATTCTATGGATATAAGATGTGGAATGGAACTTGTCAAGCTGTATGCAGAGACAGAACGTCTGTCTAAGATGTGGAATGTGACTTCTCAGGTGTAGTAATTAGGTCATGTTAAAAATGTCAGCCCGGCGCCAAAATGTCTGGATACCGATTAGTAATTAGCCCATCTGAAGGTGTATTGAAGCCCCAGTGTGTGATGAGGGGGGTGGAGAGTCTCTTTGTTCCTTTCATGATTGAACTGTATAAAACCCTGAGAGTGTACCATTAAAGATGTCATTCATTTGAAACCAGAACCCAGAGCTGTGTGTCTCGGTTATTCTGAGAAATGGGATGGATCGGGTCCTGTTGGTTGGAGTGTCAGATAAGCTGTCGTGACTGATGGAAGGGATATTGTAAACGGTGCTGACCGTTACAAACTGGTTCCACTAGATTTTAGTTAGGGGTATCTGAGTAAAGGGGGCTGAATACAAATGCACGCCACACTTTTTTCAGATCTTTATTTGTAAAAAATTTGGAAAACCATTTATAATTTTCCTTTCACTTCACAATTATGTGCCACTTTTTGTTGGTCGATCACATACAATACATTTATATTTTTGGTTGTAACATGACAAAATGTGGAAAATTTCAAGGGGTACGACTACTTTTTCAAGGCACTGTATACACATTTCTTGTGTATATACACACACACACACACACACACACACACACACACACACACACACACACACACACACACACACACACACACACACACACACAGGTGGCTGCAGGCCAGGGAATGCCTTGGCCAGATGATTGGCCCAGTACAGATGGCCGCTTCCTGGCAGCCTCGCTCAGGAGGATTGGAACTAGGATTCAAAAATGCCTAAGCTTATTCCTAATGCACATCTTGAGAGCCCAGGTCTGAGTAATTTACAGAAATAGTCATCTGTACCTCAGTCTCTCTATGTTTTCAAATTGCCCTCCTTATATCTGTGCATGCTCTAGGTCCTTGAAAACACTTGAATTAGAGGTTTTCAAATTGAATCACCTAGGGTGATTCAATCTGCAGCGCCACTATCCCAACATTTTTTATAATTTCAAATGATGGTCTGGAGAATTATTTGTATCTTCTGCACATGCTGTAAGTGCATCTCCACCACCCAGCATGCACACCCATATTTTTTTGAAGTTGCAAAAACAGTTGTATAGACATATACGTTATGGTCTATTTGGTAAGCTAAACTAAAACAAGAATTTGCTTATGGTCAAAATAAAACAAGTTACATCTTGGCATAATAACAAAAGTTACAAACATTGGTACCTTTTGAAAGGCAGCTGAAACAGACTTCATGTAGCTCACCAAGATTTCTTTATCCCTGGAAAATCACATATAAACCTACTATTATTACCACAGCCAAGCAATTTGACTGCAACTTAAAAACAGTTTCACACTTGGGCATCTTGCAGACTGCAGCTTAAAAAAGCTTAATATAGTGGGGTTTTTTTTACAAGCTAAAATGTAGGCCATTATTTAAAATGTGCCTGTGCACACAGGCGTGCAAACAAGCAGTTTTCCTCACTAATCAAATAGGAAAATCTGTGTTTCTGGTCAGTATTTTGCGGCTATGGGCGCAAATACGCGCATAAATATGAATGCATTTTCCCCAGGAGGGTATTCTGTGCATGATACACATGCAAATTAGTGCAAAACAAACACCAGAAATGACGTCCAAAAAAACAGAAGCTCAAACATCTGTGTGCAAGAGGCCTTATTGTGTCTGACCAAAAATCAGCGGAACAGATTTTATCCCAATAATCAAATTTTCAGAATAATTCAAAAGTCAAGAGATGTTTACAGATCATAGGAAAGCTAGAGGGTTATAGGAGTTAATCAGTCAAGTTTTCACTGTGAATTTTCCATGAGCTTTGTACTTTCCCAGGCATGGAATGAAAGCACATATTGAGCTTTAGTTTGTTATAAGAAACTGGCACCCACCTCGCTGCTGCACGTAGGGCACCTTCTGCACTGACAACGCTCTCTTCCAGTTGACGTTTGCTCTGCTCCAACTTCGCAAACCATGAGCTTTGCTGACATAAATATTGAACTTTTCTCCCTAGCTCCTTCTTGGCCTCAGTGAGACTCTGCAAGGATCATGGAAAACGCAAAGGATGTGCCTGTTACTTCTCAACATTCCAGCATGACTTCCATATACGTCATTAAAAGTAGGGAAATATGGAGGTTGCCACTGCTGATCTCCCCTGAAAATGCTTTTTACCTGGCGGTCATGATAATCAAATGGCTTCAAAAATAACATTTTCTGTTATGTGCTTACTGTTCTGGTAGTTATTATCAACCCTTTTCGCATATTGTATTAATACTGTGAATATTCATATCCTGTCAATCTTTGTAATTCATATAACCTTTGCTAACTAAAGTAATTATATGACTTCAATAACTTAAGCCAATGACCAGGCACAAGTATGCTGATAAGGAATTCAAAGCCTACTTATGTGGGTCAATAACTCTAAGGCCTCGTACACACCATCGAACATGTCCGATGAAAACGGTCCGCGGAGATTTCGGTCTGATGGCTGTACACACCATCAAACCGAAATCCCCACGGACAGACAGCGCGGTGACGTTGACGCCGCCACGTCACCAAACCAGGAAGTACAATACTTCCACGCATGCGTCGAATCCATTCGAAGCATGCGGGAGATATCTGTCCGCTGGTTAGGTGTACTAACCAGCGGACATGTCGGACGGACGGGTTTCCAGCCGACAAGTTTTAAAGCATGCTTTAAAACTTGTCTGCTGGAAAAACCTGTCTGCTAGGCTGTACACACACGGTCCGCAGACCAGTTTCAGCAAACATGTTCGATCGTGTGTACAGGGCCTGAAAGTATTGACGCTATTGGATCATAATGACAACCAGGAGACTAGCATTTCCAGAAGCAGGTCAATAATAGCAACCTACATATTTCTCTCAGTATAGGTTTCTTTAAAAGTAGACCTGTCATGAGATATATAAGGGTTCCAGGTTATACAAGGGTATAGGCAAGTTCCCTTGCAGATATCCTGATCCACTATCTTCATTATGACCAGTTAGTAGCAGCAGCTTTCAAGTTTTTTTCATGATAGGTTTACTTTAAAGGGGTTGTAAAGGTACATTTTAGATAAATAGCTTCCTTTACCTTAGTGCAGTCCTCTTTCACTTACCTCGTCCTTCCATTTTGCTTTTAAATGACCTTATTTGTTATGAGAAATCCTCACTTCCTGTTCTTCTGTCTGTAACTCCACACAGTAATGCAAGGCTTTCTCCCTGGTGTGGAGTGTCGTGCTCACCCCCTCCCTTGGACTACAGGAGAGTCAGAACGCCCACTAACCCACAGTTCCTTTCTCTATCTGCAATGTAGAGAGCGTCCTGACTCTTCTGTAGTCCAAGGGAGGGGGGGGGCACGAGACTCCACACCAGGGAGAAAGCCTCACATTACTGTGTGGAGTTACATACAGAAGAACAGGAAGTGAGGATTTCTCAGAAGAAATAAGGACATTTAAAAACAAAATCGAAAGATGAGGTAAGTGAAGTAGGACTGCACTAAGGTAAAGGAAGCTATTTAGGAAAAAAAAAATTGTACCTTTACAACCCCTTTAAGAACACACCAAAAAAAATATTTTTATATGAATATTGCAATACTTGGGTTACAAATTCTCAATATTTCTAAAAGTTAGTACTGTATAGTAGTAGTATTAGACTTACTTTATTCATAGAAAAAAAGCTCTTTACATAAAGTGCTAAAAAAAACAAAAACAAAAACAAAAAGGGAAACGTTACCTTGATTGCCTCTGACAGGGTTTGATCTTTTTCTGCACCTTCCTCTGAGAGCAGTTGTATTTTAGAATTAAGATCTAGTAATTTCTGAGACTGTTCATGCAGAAGCATTCGAGTTTGATCCTCCCGCAAAAGAGCGTTACCTAATTCTTTAAAGGCAGTTTTCATCTGCTCATGTGGGTCCACCTTCAGAAGAAACAAAAACAAATTTGAGCACGAGATGAACCTGATACTTTGTCATATGTGTGAATTGGAGTGAAAAGCATTGCCATTTCCAGGGCCGATCCTAGGGTCACAGGTGCCTGGGTGCAGAAATATTTCTGGCACCCCCACATGGGCATGGTCATCTTACCAACTCCTCCCCTTTACAAATGTTTCTGTGGCAGCCTACTGGTGCCCATCAAACGCAGCCTTATCAGTGCCCCTTTAAATGCAGCTTTTCAGTGCCCCTTTAAATGCAGCTTACCTGTGCCCAATAAATGCAGCTTACCTGTGCCCAATAAATGCAGCCTACCTGTGCCCAATAAATGCAGCTTACCTGTGCCCAATAAATGCAGCTTACCTGTGCCCAATAAATGCAGCTTACCTGTGCCCAATAAATGCAGCCTGCCAGTGCGACCAAATTCAGCCTACCAATTGCAGCCTGCCAGTGCCCACCAAATGCAGCCTGCCAGTGCCCACCAAATGCAGCCTGCCAGTGTCCACCAAATGCAGCCTGCCAGTGTCCACCAAATGCAGCCTGCCAGTGTCCACCAAATGCAGCCTGCCAGTGTCCACCAAATGCAGCCTGCCAGTGTCCACCAAATGCAGCCTGCCATAATCTGCCGGGCGGCCGCTGTAACAAAGTCCCGCAGCTCCAGCTCTTATGATACACATCACACTGATTCAATTTCACTGCATTGGATCAGTGTTCCATCTGTTCCATCTATTACAGGACCTGGTCTAGGAGGCGGGACTTTGTTACAGCCCTGCCCAGGGGAAAACTGACAACTCATGGGGCCCTCGGGCAATAGGAGATTATGGGTCCCCAAGGTTTAAAGATGGCTGCCATCATACCTCCCACACTCCTCTCCTTTACATACTGCCCACTTTCAGACCCTCCACACTCCTTTCCTGTACATACTGCCCACTGTTATACCCTCCACACTATGACAGAGGGCAGTATGTACAGGAGAGGAGTATAGAGGGTATGACAGTGGGCAGTATGTACAGGAAAGGAGTGTGGAGGGTATGACATTGAGTGGTATGTACAGGAGAGGCATACGGAGGGTATGACAGTGGGCAGTATGTACAGGAAAGGAGTGTGAAGGGTATGACATTGAGTGGTATGTACAGGAGAGGAGTGTGGAGGGGATGACAGTGGGCAGTATGTACAGGAAAGGAGTGTGAAGGGTATGACATTGAGTGGTATGTACAGGAGAGGAGTGTGGAGGGGATGACAGTGGCAGTATATACACGAGAGGAATGTAGAGGGTATGACAGTGAGCAGTATGTACAGGAGAGGAGTGTGGATGGCATGATAGTGGGCAGTATGTACAGGAGAGGAGTGTGGAGGGGATTACAGTGGGCAGTATGTACAGGAGAGGAGTGTGGATGGTATGACAGTGGACGGTATGTATAAGAAAGGAGTGTGGAGGGTATGACAGTGGGAGTTATGTAAAGGAGAGGAGTGTGGCAGTATATACAGGAGAATAGTGGCAGTATATACAGGAGAGGAGTGTGGAGGGGATGACTGCATGCAGGAGGGAAGTGCAATAGTATGAAGGCAGTTGTGGGGGAAAGTATTTTAGTTGGGGAGATATTTATTTTCACACTGAGGCTTGGCAGTGTTAGTGGTAAAGCACTGCTAGTTTTAGTGGTGCTTTACTGTAGTTTTAGCGGCACTTTTCAGCCGCTAGAGGGGGTGCTTTTAACCCCCACTATTGGCTGAAAAGGGGTCAAAATTGCTTGCAAAGCACCACTGCAGTGGCGTTTGGAAACCTTTTTCGTGCCCCTCTAGCGGCCGAAAAGCGCCGCAAAAACCACGGTAAAGCGCCGCTAAAAATAGTGGAGCATGCTGGAAGCATAAAGAGTGCACACTCTCGGTAAGAAATGTTTGCATTTAGGGCACATAAATATGCATACAGCCAGCAGAAAGTGGTTATGGACGGTTATTTTATTTAAAGAGTGTTTAGATAGGTGGCAAGTTTTGGGTTGTACTGAGTTAGCATAACACAGTTAAATTGGATGGTCATAAAATAAAGTTCACATTAACTGGACAGAGCAATTGGGGGTTGTTTATATAAAAAGGGCTGCCTGTAAGTTTGGGAAATGTCTGTCAGCTCTGGGGGGGTTCCTGCTAACTCTAATCTCCACAACCCCCCTCTCTCTCTCTGCTGTCTTTTCAAGTTTACCTGGTCACCTAGGATAGGACCCTTTTTCACTGAAAAACAAATCCTGCTAGCAGAAACTTTGCAGCTAACCTCCCCAGACTTCCCCCAGCTCAGCTCAGCTTCCTGCAGTATGCTCTGCCTCAGGAGTCTCCCAGCAGAGTGGGCGGGGAGATCTGAAGCAGAGATCACACAGTGAGTGCAGGACACTACAGGGGAAGGGGAGATAGAAACCAGGATCAGAGCTTCCAACTGTACATACATCGCTGGGCAGTGTATGTAGTTAGAAGCAATGGCTGCTACCCGCTGTCCACAGTAAGCTGACATCAATGCTTAGTCCGCCCCTGTCGCCGCCGTAACACCAGGCATTTCAAAGCATACAGAGAGGAGGAGGGAGGTGGAGCACTCTGGCACTTCGGTGCCCCCCCCCCCTGCGGCGCCTGGGTGCACTGCACACCTGGCACCCCGCCTAGGATCGGCCCTGGTCATTTCAAACAAATTGTCTTACTCTAAGCGCTGAACCCGAAACACTTGCAAGGCAAATGATAATGGGGTTGATTTACTAAAACTGGAAAGTGCAATATCTGGTGCAGCCCTGTACATGGTACCCAATTGGCTTCCAACTTCAGTTTGTTCAATTAAAGGGGTTGTAAAGGCAGAAGGTTTTTTATCTTAATGCCTTCTATGCATTAAGATAAAAAGCCTTCTGTGTGCAGCAGCCCCCTTCAGCCCCCCTAATACTTACCTGAACCCCATCCCGGTCCAGCGATGTGCACAAGTGTCTCGGCCATCCGGGACTCTCTCTCCTAACTGGCTAAGACACAGCAGTGGCGCCATTGGCTCCCACTGCTGTCAAAGTCAGTTAGTCAATGAGAAGAGAGGGGGCGGGGCCAAACCGCAGCTCGATGTCTAAATAGACACACAGAGCTGCGGCTCAGGTGCCCCCTGTAGCAAGCCGCTTGCTGTGGGGGCACTCAACAGGAGGGAGGGGCCAGGAGTTTTCGGCGAGGGACGCAAGAAGAGGAGGATCCAGGCTGCTCTGTGCAAAACCACTGCACAGAGCAGGTAAGTATGAATATTTTTAGGAGAGACACATCTGTATATTCCGATTACTGAAATCTCAGGAAAGTTTAGTCAAATTAAGGTCAAACTGGCAAAAGCAGCAGAAGCCTGTTTTTTGTGAGTTGGCATCCTGATGGTGGCAGAGCTTCAATCTGTGCTTTTGGCAAAACATTAAACATTACAATGATACTTACACATGGAACTCGACCTATACAAGTCCCTCTCTGGCTATAAAATAAACGTGGCTAAATATGTAGCTCTCCCTATCAACATTCCAGACGCAGAAATTCAGCATCTGCAACAATGCTTCCCTTATCACTGGAAGATGGTGGGCCTGAAATACCTGGGGGTCCAGATCACTCTGTCCTATGCCAGTCTCTATAAAACTAACTTCCCCCCCCTCTTCCGGTCCATAAGAGAGCTATTACAGAAGTGAAGGGCTCACCACATTTTCCTCCTGGGTAGAGTGGCCTCTGTGAAGATGACCATCCTCCCCAAACTTCTTTACCTCTTCCAAACATTGCCAATCCCGATTCCATATGCAGATCTGAGAAGGCTCCAGGCGGACTTGGTGCGTTTTGTCTGGAACTACGGGAGGCATAGAGTACCCCGCACGGTCCTGATGGCATCTCGCTCCGACGGGGGTCTAGGGTTCCCTGACCTACTTAAATATTACCAGGCAGCTCAGCTGCATGCTATCACCCCCTGGTTCCTCCAACGCTCTTATAATAAGTGGACTGAAATTGAAAGAATATGGCTCGCACCCACACACCCAAACAACCTGCTCTGGAACGCGAATGCAGAGGTGGACCCTGGCCGGCTCCTGGGGCCTATGCTTCACCTTAGGACGCTCTGGCATAGATTGTCTCGGGCACATGGCCTGGGCTCAGAGTGATCTCTTTTGACTTCTTTCCTGTATAACCCCAGGATGCCTGATGGTCTAACATATCAGATGTCATCGCCCTGGGTGACACGAGACGTGTTCCATTTTGGCCACCTGGTGGATCCAATTACACACAAGCTGCTCTCATTCTCTGATCTACAAAAGAAATTTGATCTGCCTCGCAAGGTGTTTTATGGGTATTTGCAGATACGACACTATGCACAATCTTTTGCCCCGAAGCTCCAATTTTTGGCGCCAACCCCCTTCGAAAGGTTGGTATTAGAGGGCTCTGCTCGCCAAGGTCTGATATCAGACATATACCAGCTCCTACACTCTTGCTCCTTCCCCATTCAGGGTAAGCATGCGTACATGCTCCGCTGGGAAAAGGTGCTGGGGAAGGAGATCCCAGCGGCAACGTGGCAGACAATCTGGTCTCAGGCGGCAAAAAGCTCCTTCTGCACGCTTTCCAAGGAGAACGCCTACAAAATTCTCTATTTTTGGTACCCGACACCAGATGTACTCCACGCTATTTATCCCTCCAGCTCAGATAGGTGTTGGCGCTGTCAGGGAGCCAAGGGGACCCTATACCATATATACTGGACCTGCCCCAAGATAGTGCCATTTTGGACGGAAACACAGCTGTTGCTGACCAGTCTTATGGGGGTACCCAAAATTATTTTTACTAGGGGTGTCACCTCTGCAAATTCCAAAGTGCTCCAAAAAATTACTTGGCCATATTTTGCCGGCTGCAAGGTGCATGGTTGCTCTCCACTGGAAGCGACAATCCCCTCCCTCTCAGAAGGATCTGTACACACAGATAAAAGATATAGAGCTGATGGAAAAAATGACAGCCAGGCTGCAGGATAGACTGGAAATGCATGATAAGGTCTGAGAGGAGTGGCACCGTCGTGAGGACCCGCCCTGAGCCAACGGCCGACCCCCCCCCCCCCCCCACTTCTCTTCTATCTGCAGTTTTGTTTCTCTTCTTCCCCCCTTTTCCTCCCTCCTTGACCCCCTCCTCTCTTTCTTTTCACTTTATTTCTCCTTATTGTGAATTTGAATGTAGTTTTCAGCAGACTTTGTGGTCTAGCGATTTCTATATGGAGTCAGCAAGCTCCCCCTGCAGTCTGCCCTGTGAAGTACTGTATCCTGATATGCACTGTTTTTGCTGCTACTATGCTGAAGTTTTTTTCTTTTTGTTGTATTACGGTGTTGACCGGTGCTTAGTAAAAACGGTTATTTAAAAAAATATATATTTTTTTAAGCTTTTATTGAAGCTGTAATGTTTCTTGATGATTGCAAAGAGGGCCTTCTCCTTCTTGATACATTGGTGTACTATTGCGCTTTGATCACATTTTTTGTACTGTTCTCTACTGCTGTGATACCTAATAAAACAGTTATTGGGGGGAAAAAAAAACATTACAATGGATATTAAAGTGTATCTTTCATTTTGTATAAGGTAAGGAATGGTTAAAAGCCCTGTCTCCATAAAACAATTGCTTATGCCTCCACTTACACTTTCAGATTGCTGGCCATTCTCTTCAAGCTTCTGTGCTTTGTCAGCATTTTTGCCACATTCCCTGAATTTCTCCTTCATATCCGACAACTCCCGACGCATGGATAGTCTTTCTACTTCTGCTGTATGCAGACGAGTAGTAAACCCAAGTATCTGGTTTCTTAAGGCAGCTATACATTCCTATCATAAAAGAAGAAACCAAATTCAGACACATGCAAGTTTCTTAAATGAAAGAAAGAGCAGTGATCTATGAAAAACAACAAACTACATTTTATTAGTCCACCTGCTAAGGGCTCATGCACACTTTTGAGTTTATATTTCTTTACCTAAAAGCTTAAAGTGATTGTAAAGTCTTGTTTTTTTTTTAGTTCTATAAAAACCATGTTATACTTGCCTGCTTCTATTGCAGTGGATTTGCATAGAGCATCCCAGATCCTCCTCTTCTCGGGTCCCTCTTCTGTGCTCCTGGCCCCTCCCTCCTGCCCCCACAGCAAGCAGCTTGCTATGGGGGCACCCAAGCCAAGCTGCAGCTCCGTGTGTCCATTCAGACACTGAGCTGCGGTTTAAACCCGCCACCTCTTTCCTCATTGGCTAACTGACTTTGACAGCAGCGGGAGCCAATGGCACTGCTGCTGTGTCTCGGCCAATCAGGATGAAGACTCCCGAACGGCTGAGACACTCGTAGACATCGCTGAATGGGAATGGGGCTCTGTTAAGTATTAGGGGAACTGAGGGGGCCTGCTGCACACTGAAGGCTTTTTATCTTATTGCATAGAATGCATGAAGATAAAAAAACCTTCTGACTTTACAACCACTTTAAAGAAGCTGGTACTTTTTTGTGCGTTTTTATTGAGCTTCTTTAAGCTTCTTTGAACATAAGCATTTTTTCCACAAACCCTCGCCTCAGCTCATTTTTTTTTTGTGCATTTTCAAGCTTCTTTGAGCTTCTTCACACTTTTTTGCGTGTTTTTGTGCACTTAGGTGTCTTTTCTGCTCGAAAGCTCCTCTCAAAAACTTGAGTTTGGTGGGCTTTATCATTTTGCCCGTAAAAGCATATGCCTCTAAACTCCTGAAAACGCCATAGTGTGTATGGACACATTGGCCAGTTTGTATGTGGCCATAGCACAGCGTGCAGCAGTGCCCAGAGGCGGTGTTTAAACTATCCTACGGCCACCCATGTGAATGTTACCCAATAGTGATCTATTTCCGACTGTAATCATCTACCAATGAATTACCATAGCTGCGATATATTGCCGTAGGGCAGGGATTTGCAATTAGCGGACCTCCAGCTGTTGCAGAACTACAAGTCCCATGAGGCATAGCAAGACTCTGACAGCCACAAGCATGACATCCAAAGGCAGAGGCATGATGGGACTTGTAGTTTTGCAACAGCTGGAGGTCCGCTAATTGAATATCCCTGCCGTAGGGAGAGCCTCGATAGAAAAATAACAAATCTGTCACAGATTCGTCCTGAATGGAAGTGGCCTAATGTTACTTGTGACACCACTACAGTTTGAACGTAAACCGAATGCAGAAGCATATCATTTATTAGCTCCTTTAGAGCAAACTGTAAAAGCATCAGAAGCCCAAGAGCTAAAACTGTAATTATTGCTAGATGTCACAGACAACTGGCAGGTCCAGACTGCACCCCTGCCGAGATCCAGTGAGGCAGAGTGCCATTTTAAAATGGCGTTGGGAGGAATAGATGATATTCCAGTGCCATAAGGACTCAAGTGTTTAATTGTTACAACTCTCAAAACACTACCCACAGGTAGTATGCATACCAGGACCAGGGCAGGTCTATAAACACTTACTGGGTAATCAGGCCCAGGACAGGTCCATGGATTAGGGGCAGGCACGGATGACTCTGTACATGGTGTATTCATATGGATTCTAAAGGGTGTGCATGACCGCCGTTGATACTTTTAAGGCTTGACAAAAAGAATAGTGTCTTTAAAAACGCATTGGCTTAGAGACTGTACCCGGTAGCCAATTGTCACAGCAATAAGGACGCTGGCTGATTTCTTTTGTGAGCTGTCCTTATGTGCTCAGCCCTAGCTGCCGTTTCCTTTTACCTCTGGTTACGGAACAAGGGGCATCATTTTTACATCTTGCTAGGCTGGCTTGTTTGCACTACTTCGAACAAGTTCATGAGTGGATATTATTTTATATAAAAAGGTGTAATTTTTGCTTGTCATACGGGAGCCCTGCACTTTGTTCTTATCATCCCAACTCCAGAGTCTGTGTAAAGATCGGAGAGCTGGCATTTCTGCAGCAGCCGGTTAGCCAACGGAGCAAAGAATATCACAGAGTCTTATTGCTGTGTGCAGTGAACTCATTTAAATAGGATTCCAAAGCACAGTAATCTGGTCGCTTTGTGCTTGATATATAGAATTTTTTGTTGATTTAAAGGACATATTTTATATAGTTTGTTTGTGCTTGTCTACCATGTCTTTCCTCTGACATAATCTGAACTGCATTTATTCTCTCTTTTGCCCTCAACCAACCTAACCATGCCACTACCATGCGCTAAAGAAGATTTTACTTTTTCCTTCATTTAGGAAAACTGAGGCATGCTGTTAGTAGGAAAGGGCATCATACGCTGACCAGCAATTTTTTAATTGCAAGTATCCAATCCTGCTGTAGGCAGTAGTATAACCCAAAAATAAAAGACTTCCTGTGTCTCTCTAAAAGAAAACACTTATCTCTAGCAGGGGTTCTCAGGTCACTAGATTACTGACAATAGTTTGTAGGGGGGACTGGTGCAAAAGAGGCTTCCTGTATGCATTTTAAGATTTATCATTCAATTCTTTAACAATATAGTAAAATATTATTAGGCTAGAACCTTATGAGGTATAGAATCTAAAAATATATGTCAGTCAATATATTCAGTCAAAAAACATACCTGTTAACAGATATGTTCATGAAAACATCCTTTTCTTGAAGACCATTGAGGTAAACAAGAATTCCTATAAGTATTAAACTGTCAGCTTATACTGCCCAGCCTACAGGAAAAATGGACACTTAAAAAAGCCATCACTTAACATGGAATAGCCCTGCCCACAACCATCATGCCTCTGTTTTGTAGCAAAGTAGTTCCATAAGCATGAAAACACACACACGCACACACACAGGGTAGGCACTCGTGTACCTCAATGGACTCCAAGAAAATAATATTAGAGCGAGTTCAAAAATTCTATTTTTTTTTTCTTTAGTTCATTCAGGGATGCAGGAACTCTTAGAAAAGCGGTCCAACAGATAGGTGGGCAACATAGTGGCAAAAACAAACAGGGTCAAGCAATGGAAGGGCATCATAGGAGGCCTAAACATCCACCTGGTAAACCTGAACAAAAAGACCAGGAGGTAGCCTTGCAAACTGGAAAAAGACCACAATGCCGAAAGGAGCAATGAGCACTACAAATCTACTAGATTGCATCTTGGCAGAAAGGGTAAAACCCAGTCCTTAAAACCACAAATCTGAAAGATGGTCTGCCACAGACACTTAGTGATGTTCAAAAAGATAAGCCAAGGTATCCATGTGGAGTCCGTCTGGGTCTACAAAAATGAATCAGTAAGATCCAGCACGCAAGTGTAGCAGAAACCGATGTAAATTGTCCCCAAGTCAGAGTTAGGCCCCAGCTGAGAAATGAACCTCTTCATCCGGAAAATGTCTCTTTAGACTAGTAATGGGATAGGGCGGTGTTATGATGTGATGCTATGTGGAAGGCTGCATCTCCCCACCCAGAGACACCATCTTGGGACCAGCTTCAGTTAGGTGCTCATAACATCTTCATCTCTGCTAAAAAACAAATTTGGCTACCTGTAAGGTTGGGCTCCTAAAAAAGCGTCAGCCCAGATACAGAAGTATACCTCTTTGTGCTCATCAAAGGGGAGTATCAGGCCAGCTTCCTGTGGGACTATAAAATAGCAGCAAGGGACCATAGATACTCTAGGTGGACAGAACAAGGAACTTTATTTGTCCCCATTTTCAGCTGCTGGTTGTCTGCTCCAGAGACCAGCCTGCCTGCAAAGGCTCACCAAAGCTGCGTATAAATCATGCAGGGTTTGGAGCATAGCCACAGTAAGTTTTCTCCTATAGGAATTGGTCATCACCACATTGTGTGTGTTAGCTCCTGAATCAAGGAGGCATGTGACCTGTGAATTTTAAAGTGAACTGTGTATTTTTAATCTAGCCAAAGCTCTTTAGATCATCATAGAATGCAAGCTCTGGGACATGTCTCCTGTGAAACACCAGAGCAGCCATTCCTGATGTGGATAGTGTCAGATTCTAGGACCAGTGTAGCACTATATAAAGTGACTCACTGTGGGGAATATAAATGTTGTACAGATTGGACCCCCAAAACTCTCTCCCAGGATGCAGTGACTGATTAGGGAAAAAAAGTAGAGCATCATATGTGTGTGGAAGTGTCAGCAAATGACCAATGTCCAATTGAGGCCTGTGTTTCCGCCTTCTGAACACGCTGCTTGGGGAGTGATGCTAGAATAAATCAAACTAAATAAAACTGGATGTTTTAGGGAGGTGGGTGGGTGACATTCACTGTCTGGCTCAAACTAAACCTTCAGTGCTAAAACACACAGCGCACAATACACATATCCATGGCCTCATACGTGAGTGCAAAAAGGTATCTGCACCATAGTCCCAGCCAAAGAGAAAATGTAGGGAAATTTGGAATGGTGGTAGAGCCTAACAGAACTCAACAGCCGGAAGGGCAGCAATAGGCTCAGAGTGAGACACAAGCAGCTAAAGGCTGTGGAGGAAAATTAGCAGACTATGAACAAAAGTATTCCCTCCTTAACTGTGACATCCCCCAACTCACTAACAGACTGGGAAGGTGGCAGAGGAGATAGACATGGTGGCTGCAGCACAAGAAACAGTGTCCAGACTCTGCACAAGACACACAAAACTAGCACAATAAAACCCAGATTCACACACTGCAGATTGCCCACCAACATGATTTCAAGCAATCTCTTGTGAAACTGAACACAGATCAGGTTATACATTGTCACAATATGTCCTGGGCCTGGTCCAGGCATTCAACAAGGAATCCCCAGACAATACATGCCTGGCCTGAAATGTAAAGTCCTGTAAAAGCTAGAACACCGACTGATCAGTGGAAGTGCAGGATCATCACTACGTAATAAAAATTGGGAAAACCTGTGACTGGTAAGACTTCCAGGATCCAGTGCATGATGGTGACTAGAGAGACTTCCAGGATTTCAAAATATCTGGCATTAATCTACCAGCAGCTATTATTAAAAGTAAGTTATTGCTAACAAAGAGCAACAGCAAAGTTGGAGAAAACACATCTACTCTCCTGAGGACACTAGCAAAAATATGATTGGCAGGGCTGTTGTGAGCCGATTACCAAACTTTTTTTTTTTTTTTAAATTTCAGTGTTCATTTCTCCTGCTCCTCTAGGCATGGCAGTCTAACCCAACAGACATCTAAGGCCCCGTACACACGACTGAGGAACTCGACGTGCCAAACACATCGAGTTCCTCGTCGAGTTCAGTGTGGAAGCCGCCGAGGAACTCGGCGGGCCGACTTTTCCCATTGACTAACGAGAAAATAGAGAACATGTTCTCTTTTCGGCCTGACGAGTTCCTCGTCGGCTTCCTCGCTGAAAAGTGTACACACGACCGAGTTTCTCGCCAGAATCCAGCTCCGACCGAGTTTCTCGCCAGAATCCAGCTCCGACCGAGTTTCTGGCTGAATTCTGCCGAGAAACTCGGTCGTGTGTACGGGGCCTAAGAAATGATGCGCCTCTCAATGTACCGTATACAATTTTTTTGCTGTAATTCCTACTGACCACTAAGTACACAGGATGTGTTGCCATACCTTAACTGGAGTGGTATTTGTGATGCCCACATTTGGCGTCTGGCCAATGATCTTGTGAAGACCACAAGCAAGTCTGTAAGCTAGTGAATTGGAGTCTATGTAAATGGAATGCCTGTCAAAGGCCACAGTCCTATATTCCATTTCTACATTCAGTTTCTTAATCAGCTTTGAGAAACAATTTCTTGCTGCATTAACTATCTGTGCTTCAGAGGTACAATTCAGATCTAAAAAAGAAATAAAAGAGGATTAATATTACTTCATATACTTACTAAAAAAGATATGATTTGTACTAAAAGGCTACACCGAAATTAACTATTCCTTTACAGTATTACTGATTAAAGGAGCCACTATTGCAAAAGTGTCATATTCTGTCAATTGTACATAATTAATTGATGGTATAATATTTAGTACATTAATTGCTTTTATTTTTTTTTCACATGCTATTTTTCCCAGTATTTACCTGCAGACCAGGCTTTCCAGCAAACACAACAGTGACAGGACTTGGGGTAAACATTAACACTGAAAAAATTACCTAAACTGCTAGAGCTGAAACCACAGAATAAAAATATTGTTGCAAGCACCCTAGCGTGTTATATTTTGTGTCAACCCAAATCACTGTCACTTTTGCTGACCAGTGTGTAAATGTGAAACAAAATATATAAAAAGTAGTATGTGAAAAATAGAATTAAACCTCCCTGTAAAATTATTTTCTTGGAGTATATTACAGGACATTGCAGGCTGGGTTATGCAGCTGCCTTCAGCTGATTGGACACTGGCAAACAAAAGCTGTAAGGACAGCCCCAGCAGAACCTCTCCTTTTCTCAGCAAGCCTTAGTTTATTAGCAAGCGAGAAGTAAAAACATATGTGGAGGGACCCGTTATGTGCTCCAAGAAAAAGGGATTTGCTATACACAATAGGACACAGGTGCTTAGTCTTAGTTGCATTGCTTTTGGACATCCCAATTGTCTAAGAGGAAAGTGACACAGCAACAAAAAGGCCCACAAAAACAACACACAGAGAGCTCAACACTCTGAGGGCCAGTTCACATAAGGATTTGCACAGTAATGTGCTGCATGTTCCTGTGCGATTTACATGTGGTTCAGTGCTGTGTAATTTGAGCCCATTCATTTTATATGGGCTCAAATCGCATTGCACCAAAAGTCGTACAAGCACTAGATTTGAAAACGCAATGTAATCGCATTGCATGATACTTCTGTACTATGAGAGCCAATGCAGGCAAAGACTCTGCTTTTGTGACCTGCGTATGGGGTGTCATTAAGTTAATCTTGACAGACATTGCAGATCACAACTGCAGTCTGTTTTGAACTCGGTTTGGCAAACACGCATGGAACGCAGATTTCCTTGCCGTGTTCTGGTGTGAACGGAGCCAAAGAGCAGCCTGAAGCATCTAATGCCTGAAACTGTAGTAAAGCTCCACAAATCATCACTTAAGCCAAAGAATCCTTCACATATGTGTTGAAAGCACATATTTTCTTTGGAGAAGAGTGTTCGGCAGTCTTTCTGCAAAGTAATGTAAAGCAACAAGTTAATAGAGGGCAGATTGTACTGTATGAATGGAGCCAGGATCTCAGGCCATGTTCAAAAAGACAGGCATGGTGCCAACAGCGGGCTTGCATTGCAGACCCAGAAGAGAAAACAAGGTCTTAAGGAGGGCTTATAACCACTTAGGGTTCTTGAACACCAAGACATCCTCAACATGTACGGTAATCATTTTATTAATGCAGGAAATAGCTGGATCCATGACAGGGACCATCCATTTTCTCAGGAACCCCTCCTCAATAGAATATTGCTAAACAAAGCACTTGGGATGGATAAAGATTTTGTCCAGGTTAGGCCAGTCACCATAAAAGACAGGCCTCAAGTCGAAGACATCTTTAAAACACTCACACTGGCAACTTTTGACTGGGTCGACTGGATCCTCCAACTAGGGAACGATATCAGCAGCCTGGATATTCTCCTGAGCAAAGTACTCAGAGTCAGCTGGGGAGCCCTCCTCTTCAAAAAGCATAGAGATGAGGAAAATCTCAGAAGGACTATGGAGGAGAGGCAGAGAGAGCTCATTTGCATCCATATTTCAAGGCACAAAACAGCCTTCCCATAAAATCCGATACAATGACTGAAAATTCATCTCTGCAATTCAAGAGGAGGAAAGCCGAGCAACCGAAGGAACTAGAGACATCTTTGAGAAGGAAAATTATTTAGACTGATGGCAGTAGTCAAGGCTATCATAATCTGCACAATTGGGAAGATTTTGTAGTGCAGACTTCCCAGAGCAATAAGTTGAGCGAGAGCTGGCAGGGCCTTTTGAACCATTCACCCTGCACCCAGGCCCACACAGGGGTGCAGGAAGGACCCAGGAAAACAAATGGTGCTGAATATGACAGTGGCTGATCATTCGGTCATGGGCTGCAACTAAGGGTGGTGCAGTTTATCAGTACATGTGGGTATTGGAGGGGGCTTTATAGTAGCTTCTTTGGAGCCAGGCAACTTTTCTGCATGAAGGGCATACCACTCGCTGTAGGTTGCAGCCAAAATACTCTTGGAGGTAATTCCTTGGAAAGGTGCACAGCCCCGATTTACCGCAGTGCCTAGAAGTCCAGATGAGATAGGGACAACTCCCATCCGGCATTTTCTTTTTCTGCTAGGTATACCCCAAAACAGGGTGGTCTTCAGGGATAGGGTCACCCTAGATGGTAGAGCCATAGCCCCAGACCTTTATAGCACCCTGGAGCTAACTCAATGCACAGCATGTCTAGGTGAGCACCAATGAAGGATCCAGTGTCCAAAACTTTCATTACAGGCCAGCCCCCCCCCATTTTCTTCCTGGTGGACTCGAAGAGTTAACTGACACAGAAAGCTGCCAAATAAAAGCCACAACGACTATGTGCAGCTAGATACAAACTCACATGGAGAATCATCATTTAAGTGGTTAGCAAAGAAAAATTAAAACACCAAAGAAAAGGGTTTATTTCTCAGAGCAGGGAAAAAAGATGTCTCTGCACAAAAGAAAAAAAAAAAGGCTTGCTGGGAACAGTAGGTGATATGCTGGGGCTAACCTTACAGCTTTTGTTTGCCAGAAACCAATCACTTGAAGTTGCTGCATAACCCAATAGTCTTAAGGCACGGTCAGACTTTCGTCCAACAAACTTCAAAATCTGCAAGCTTTCACATTTGTCCGACCGTGTGTACGCTCCATCGGACCAACTTTTTTGGGTTTCGGACAAAAAGTTTGGTCTGCAAACGGACAAACTTTACGACAACAAAAGTCCGATGGTGCCTAGTCCGACCGTGTGTACAGCAAGCCATCGGACTTTTGTCCGAAGTACAAACACGCATGCCAGAACCAATGTTAAAATCAACCAACAATAGCAGAAGTTAACCAAAGAGTGGCGATAAAGAGCAGAAAAGACATGTGATGTTGGGAAAGTTTTAGAAAAGTTTGCAGAAAAGTCCGAGCGTGTGTATGCTATGGGTGTGACCGGACAACTCACTTCGGACAAAAATCCAAGGGAAAGTTTGTCGGATGTCCGACCGTGTGTACGAGGCTTAAGACTAAGATCTTGTGCCCTGTAATGTGAAATTCAAGCAGAACTACACTGCATCTGGACAATTTTATTATGCTTTAATGGTTGTTATAGATTTGTTTCAATTAATGTATGGTCCATATACCAGTGGCAAATTTACAGAAATGGAAAGAAAGTTTTTCTTCTTTTTTCTTATTGTATACCGATTTTAAATATATGTATTGTATGTCTTCTTTGGTTTTTGCATGGTTTACTGAAGGAACCCTAGAGGAGGGTTAATCAGCTGAGTATATACTATTTTAGTGTTGCATTTAGTGGTGCAATTTGGATTATGATTAAGCGAACTTGATTTGTGAAACGCGTCAATCTTTGCTGTGTCCATGTCTGTATCGTTGTTACCTTGATGTTTTAACTTGATAATAAAGCTACATTATCTTCTACACTTTGGAACGCAGCCAATATGTTGTTCTCTTGGCAATACAATGCAAGGAGCCCAGCTTTTACACCTTTAACCCTTTGTTAGGACAGACAGTGTTCAAATCTAGTTACAATTAATCATGAAGATTTTCCTGCACAGTACAGACAGATTAATATGGCAAACACAGCTGCCCAGTCCCCTTAAAAAAAAAAAGAATGTTCCCTTGCCAGAGGATCCAGAATAGAGCATCTAAAAATGCAAAGGTGCGGGTTTTAAAAAAAAAATTTAAGTTATGGGGACATGCAACAAATATAAAGTATCTGGTTATCCCAATTTGACTGCGAAAGTAAAAAAAAGCTTTAATGGTATCTGTGTCTTCAAGGGTAAGGGCGCTGATTATTTTCCCCACCCACCAACCTAAAGTACCCCCCCATCCCCTACCCCACCTAGGTAATAGCTAGACTCCTGCAGTCCAAATCCCGCACTAGCATATATGAAAATAAATGTTCAACAAAGAATGTAAGTCTGACTTGTAATGGCTGCCTCAGATGGATTTTGATACAAACAAAAATGTTACATTACCCCTGTTGTTTAATAACCCAAGTAATTCAGACATAGAAGTAACTACTGCTGACAGGAGATCAGTATTTGTAAGCCACTTTACAGCTTCATTGCAGTACATTGGCTCCTCATGTGGTCCTGGAGAGAAAAAAAAAAAAAAAAGTCAAAATACACCTACTACAATTTCAATTTTTATTACTATAAAGTGACATATTGGGCTGTTAAGCCGTTATCAGACTGCAGAATATGAACCCAATAGTGCCAGTCGTAGAGTTATCTGTTCATTCTGTGTCATTGTGGCCTCAAAAGAAGTTAAAAAAAACAAAAATAAAACAAAAAAACACACACATCTGTAGTGATTAAATTTAGAATATACAGTACAAGTACAAAGTCATCTTCTTGAAAATTTTACTCATCCCTCCGTTACCAAAAAACTGCACTAGTCCAGATTTAATGGATTATGTTTTTTTTTCTAATGGCTATAGTTTTGTGATCATGCACTGTAGTTCAGTGTTCTTTATAAAAAAAAAAAAAGGATTTTTGTACTCACCGTAAAATCCATTTCTCTGAGTTCATAGACGGACACAGCATCCTTTGACCTTAGGGTTATGTTCTTCCTACCAGGAGATTTTAGGCAGAATTCTTACAGCACTTAAGGTGTTAAAACTTTCCTTCATGCCGCTCCTCCCAGGGGGCGTGGCTCCCCCAGGCATAACCCACACCCTGCTCCAGCAGCTTCAGTTCGTAACAAGCAGTACAAACCAAGGAGGGGTGGGTGCTGTGTCCGTCTATGAACTCAGAGAAATGGATTTTACGGTGAGTACAAAAATACTTTTTTCTCTTTCGTTCATAGACGGACACAGCATCCTTTGACCTTAGGGACGTCCCCAAGCAGTGTCAAAAAAACGAGGGGTGGGAAAGATAACACAGCAAACAACAGGTTACACCCCAAACAAAACCGGAGTTACTCAACGGAGGAACTCCAACCTTAAACTGCCGCCTGTAACACCCTGCGGCCGAATGAGGCATCAGAAGATGCACTCACATCCACCTTATAAAACTTTGAAAAAGTGTGGACCGACGACCAGGTCGCAGCCTTACACACCTGTAACACAGAGGCTTGGTGTCGGAAAGCCCAGGAGGCTCCAATCGCCCTGGTCGAATGCGCCGTGACCCGAAAGGGAGGCGCCCGCCCCTTCAGGGCGTAGGCCTGAAGCACAACCTGTCGGATCCACCTGGAAATGGTGGCCGACGAGACTGCCAGGCCCTTACTGGGACCGGACACAGACACGAACAGCGAGTCCGACTTCCGGAACGGAGCTGTCGCCGACAAGTAAACTCGAAGGGCCCGAACCACATCCAGAGAATGTAAAACGGCTTCCTTCGGGTTCTTCAGCTGAGGACATAATGATGGAACAACAATGTCCTCGTTAATGTGAAAGGCCGAAACGACCTTCGGAAGAAAAGAAGGTCGCGGGCGCAGCACCGCCTTATCCTGATGGATGACCAAGTAGGGGGCCTTGCAAGACAAGGCCGCCAGTTCAGACACTCGTCTGATAGAGGTAATAGCTACCAGAAAGACCACCTTCTGCGACAAAGTCAGCAAGGGGATCTCCCGAATGTCCTCAAAGGGGGCACGCTGAAGCGCCGAGAGGACCAAGTTCAAGTCCCAAGAAGGTAGCGGAGGGTGCACCGGGGGGGCCACATGCCGGACCCCCTGCACAAACGTGCGAACCAAAGAGTGCGCTGCCACGGGACGCTGAAAATAAACAGCCAGAGCAGAAATCTGACTCTTGATCGTGCTCAAGGCAAGAGCCTGGTCCACTCCCCGCTGTAGGAACAGCAGGATCCGGGACACCACGTAAGTACGGGGGTGCCACTTCATCTCCTCACACATAGAGATGTATGCTTTCCATGTACGATGATAAATTTTTCGAGAAGTGGACTTCCGTGCACGCATCATGGTAGAGATTACCGGGCCCGACAGGCCCCGGTCCTTCAGTACCTGGTTCTCAACAGCCACGCCGTTAAAGCCAGTGACCGTAAAGCAGGATGGAAGATCGGGCCCTGAGACAGGAGATCTTCCCTCAGAGGCAGGCGCCAGGGGGCGTCTGCCACCAGACGTACCAGGTCCTCGTACCAAGAGCGACGCAGCCAATCTGGGGCGATCAGGATCGTTGGAATCCCTTCGGCTTCCACCCTGCGCAGCAGGCGGGGTAGGAGCCTTAGAGGAGGGAAGGCGTAAATCAGGTGATATTGACCCCAGGGAGCCACTAACGCGTCTGACGCGTCTGCCCACGGGTCCCTTGACCTGGCCACAAACCGTGGTACCTTCCGATTGAGACGGGACGCCAGAAGATCCACGTCTGGAGTGCCCCATTTTTGGCACAGGATCTGAAACACCTCCGGGTGGAGAGACCACTCCCCTTGTTCCAGAGTCGTGCGACTTAGGAAGTCGGCTTGCCAATTCAGAACTCCCGGAATGTATACCGCTGACAGGGCCGGAACGGACCTTTCGGCCCACCGAAGTATGTGAGCGACCTCCGTCGCCGCGGCCGAGCTCCTTGTGCCGCCCTGATGATTGACGTACGCCACGGCCGTGGCGTTGTCGGACTGGATCCTGACAGGATGGCCCTGCAGCTCCAGGGACCACCTGACAAGGCACAGCTTGATCGCTCGGAGCTCCAGGATATTGATCGGCAGGCGGGACTCCTCCTGAGTCCAGCGCCCCTGGGCTGACTGGGTGCCCCAGACGCCCACCCAGCCGAAGAGGCTGGCATCCGTCGTGACCACTGTCCAGCGGCACGGAAGAAAAGACTTCCCGGACCGAAGCACCGGAGACGTCGGCCACCATGCCAGGGAAGACTTGGCCAGATGGCTCAACCGAATCTGGCGATCCAGAGAAGATGGGACCCTGTCCCATCGTGACAGAATCTCCTTCTGTAGTACCCTGGTGTGGAATTGGGCATACGGAACCGCCTCGAAGGAGGCCACCATCAGACCCAGAACCCGCATGCAGAAGCGAAGAGACGACCACTTCTGGGTCGACAACTGTCTCACTGCAGATTGCAGGGTCCGCAGTTTTTCCGATGGGAGGAACACTTTTGCCTCCCCCGAATCCAAAACCAGCCCCAGGTGTTCCAGCCTCTGGGACGGAACCAACACTGATTTTTTGAGATTCAGAAGCCAGCCAAACTCCTGCAGAGTCCGACACGTGATGGACACGTCCTCCTCTAACTCTGAGCTTGAAGAAGCTCTCAGGAGAAGGTCGTCCAGGTATCCCACGATAGCGATCCCTCGCTGCCTTAGCAAGGCCAGGATCGGGGCGAGCACCTTGGTGAACACCCGTGGTGCTGACGCCAGCCCGAACGGGAGGGCCACAAATTGATAGTGGTCCTCCCCGATCGCAAAACGCAGATACCTTTGGTGGCTTGTGCAAACGGGGACATGCAGGTATGCGTCCATGATGTCCAAGGACGCCATGAAGTCCCCCTGGTGGAGGGCCGCTATGATAGAACGGACCGACTCCATCCTGAATCGCTGCACCTTGACAAAGGAGTTGAGGGCCTTTAGGTCCAGGACAGGGCGAACCCCTCCCTTCTTGGGAACCACAAACAGATTGGAGTAGAACCCCCGAAACCGTTCCAGCGAGGGAACCGGCACAACCACCCCTCTGTCCAGAAGATCCTGGACAGCCCCGGACAGGGCTAGCCGACGATCCGGAGGAAGCTGGAGGTTGGATGGAAAAAATCTGTTTGGGGGACAAGAGAGGAACTCTATCTTGTACCCCGAGGCGACCACCTCGCAAACCCAACGGTCGGTCAGAAGAGAATTCCACCGATCCGCGAAGTCGTGAAGCCGTCCCCCCACCCGAGACCCGGGCGGGGGCAGACCTTCATGCGGAAGCAGGCTTGTCCGCAGGCTTGTTTGGTTTGTTAAACCAGGGGCGCTTACGCCCGGCAGCAGGGGCTTTTGCCCCTTGCGGACCTTTTCCAGCCGCGCTGGGCGCACGAAAAAACCGCTTAGGGGTAGTAAAAGTAGGACCTTGCTTGCGGCGAGGTTCCTTACCCTTCCCCGACTGAGGGAGCAAGGTGCTCTTACCTCCAGTGGCATCCTTAATGATGTCATCCAGGGATGCCCCAAAGAGCCGTCCGCCCTTAAAGGGCAAATCCACCAAGGCCTTTTTCGAGGACTGGTCAGCCGACCAGCACTTCAGCCATATAAGGCGGCGCAGAACCACTGCGTAGACAGAAGCCCTGGAAAGCAAAGGAATCGAATCCATAGCCGCCTCACAGAGAAACTTCTGACCCTGAATCAACTGCTCAGCCAGGTCCCTAGAGGACTCGGAAGCACCCTGGACCTCCAGATCCTGCAGCAGGAGCTTAGCCCTTTCAGTTAGCGTCTGAGCAACCAGGGCTCCGGCCAGAGCCGGCCGTACCGCCGAACCCACCACAGAGAACAGGGAGCGGGCCACGGCCTCCACTCTCCTATCAGCGGGGTCCTTGAAAGCAGGAGCCCCCTCCACAGGCAACGTAGTAGCCTTACTCAGTCTGGACACAGGAGGGTCCACCGACGGAGGAGTGACCCACTTTTTTAAAAAGTCCTCCTCCAGGGGGTAACGGGTAGCAAAGCTTTTAGGAACAGTAAAAGCCTTTTGCGGTGTATCCCATTCCTTCTACAACAAATTGTCCAAATAAGGAACACAAGGGAATACCTTAGCGGTACGCGGTGGTTTGCGGAATCCAAAAGGGACTGACACCGCTGGTGTCTCCGCCACATCCTCTAAATGAAGAGTCTCACGTACCGCAGTAATAAGAGCTCCAACAAATTCCTTGTCAGCAGACTCCGCAGCAGAGTCATCCTCGCTGTCCATGTGGGTTAAGCCCGCATCCTCTGACGTGACAGAACCAGAAGCAGCAACAGCGTTATCAGATTCTGCGTCAGAGATATCCCCAGAAACAGCCTCCGGGGGGGGGGGGGGGGGGCGCTTTTTACCCCCCAACCGAGCACTGGCAGCTTCAAACCTGGTGAGAAAAGATTCCAGGACAGCCGACACCGATTCAACAGATGTGGCAGGGGAAGGGGCGCTAAGGGTTAATTCCGGCATTGTGAGGAATGAGGGGCCTGATTCAGGCTCCATATTGCAGCTGCCGTGTCACCCCCACTGCCAATGGCAGGAAAAAAGTCCCCCACAGGTCACCTCCCGGCCGCTAGAGCACAGTCTGGGGCCCCCTGAGACTCACCACCCCCCTGGTACAGCGCGGTCTATGAAGGACAAGTGTGTGCTGAGGAGAAGCTGCAGCGCTGCGTCTGTCCCCTCAGAGGATTCGCGGTCTTTTTTCCCCGCCGAAACGGCCACTAGAGGCCGAACTAGTGCTGAAAACGGCGCCGGCCACAAGAAAATGGCCGCCGAATAATACAAGCGCGGCTCCGGCAAAATGGCCGCCATTGCGCAGTTTTAAAAAGACAGTGTACCCAAAAAAGACAGTACACCAAAACAGCACACAGCACACACAAAAATGCCCAGAATGACCACCACAGTCCCCTGCAGCGACACAGAACAGCCCCAGCCATACCCGAGTGAAAAAATATGAGCCCCAGGGAAAAAAAAATCCTGCACAGCCGTCACCCAAAGGGGGAAGGAGGGAGAGGAATAAGGGAGAGAGGAAAGCAGGGAAAAACCCTCAGTCGACCTCCCAAGGGAAAACATTCCAGCCAGACCACTTACCTGAGTAAGGGGCCACTACTTACCTGTCCTGCGACTACCCGGCTGGAGGTATCCCAGACAGACCAACGTCCGCGAACGGCATGGTTGTCAGCCAGACACTATGTGACAAGGCCATAGAGACCGGTCATATGTGTGCCCTAGAACCGAAGTTCCCCGGCCGCCCCTGGAGCAATGGGGCCTGTCGTGGACGTCCCAAAGCTGAGCTGAGGGCCGGCACACGCTCGAAGGCCGAACCTGGGGGGACTACAAGGGTCGAGGACCCAGCCTGTCACCCAGTCGGCTGTTGATAGAAGAATCGCAGGATTCAAAAATAAAATAAAAAAGCGAGGATGCAAAAAAATTCGCAAGAAAAAAACTCCAGAGTCCAGGACTCCAGAGAGAGCCTGACTCTCCTGACGGTTAGGCAGAAACAAACTGAAGCTGCTGGAGCAGGGTGTGGGTTATGCCTGGGGGAGCCACGCCCCCTGGGAGGAGCGGCATGAAGGAAAGTTTTAACACCTTAAGTGCTGTAAGAATTCTGCCTAAAATCTCCTGGTAGGAAGAACATAACCCTAAGGTCAAAGGATGCTGTGTCCGTCTATGAACGAAAGAGAAATACCCCCCCCCCCCCCCAATGTAGTTTTGCCTAACAGCATGCCTGCATAAGGCAAGGGAAGCACATTACATCTGTGCTTCTGTAACAAGGAGACTGGAATGGGTGCATTGCATGCTAGTAGTCAATAGCACACACATGTGACTTACTAAGATGTCTTGTTTAAGCTACTCAACAATCCATCTTTCCAGCTCTGAAGACAAAGATGACACGTGGATTGGCAGCAAAGGGTGTGAGAGGAACACAAGGAGACTGGGAAAGATGCATTCATCTGAGCAGTACCACTGGGAAGAAAGGAGGGTGCAGCTGAAATGTGTTTCAGTGGCAAACAATTAGCCTGTGAGCCTAAAGGGTGTCTGTCTGTACTAGGTCAGTGCTCTTAGAGTGTACAGAATAGATGCCCTCAGAACCATAAGAGAGTATAGTTGAGCTTTGGACCCAGAAAGCTCTCAGTGACTAACTTTTACTAATACACAATGGAGTCGATTTACTAAAACTGGAGAGTGCATAATCTGGTGAAGCTCTGCATATAATCCAATCAGCTTCCAGGTTTTATTGTCAAAGCTTAATTGAACAAGCTGAAGTTAGAAGCTGATTGGTTACCATGCACAGCTGCACTGTGGGTATGGAGTTGGGTGTATGGGATTGTACTATGTTTTTTATTTTGTTTGTTTATTTTTTTGTGGTTGAACTGGATGGACTTGTGTCTTTTTTCAACCTGACTAACTATGTAAATATTCAGTCCATTATTCACTGTAGTTCTTGTCAGTAGAAAAATTACCAAGGTTCTGGGTAACAGCAATCAACACATACAGGCACACAGATATGTGGGTGTAACGGAGGAAGGGTGCCTGGTTATTTGGTTGTCTGTATGTGATGCTCAATATTCTGCCTACTTACTGCACATAGGAGGTATAGATTCTTGTGCAACTCTGCGGCAACAGTCAAACTCTATTATTATTTCTTAATATTTACTAGAAAAATTTAGCTTTTTTTTTTTTTAACTTTAAACTATACCTTACCCCTTAACTTCTTGAGACCTGCGCTATAGCCGAATGACGGCTACAGCACGGATCTGAATATCCAACTGGACGTCAATTGACGTCCGCCCCTTTGAGCGTTCCGCGCGCTCCAGAGCGCGCAGCGGGGAAACTCTGTGTTGGCCGTGTCCCAATTACAGATCGCCGCAAACGGCCAATCAGAGTGGCCGTTTGCGATGCGATCTGTGCGGCCAATAAGAGATGATCTCATATGTGAACATATGAGATCATCTCTCATTGCCGGCTCACACAGAGACAGCGTCCTGTCTCTGGAGAGGAGATCGATCTGTGTCCCTTGTACATAGGGACATAGATCAGTCACCCCCCCCAGTCACCCCCCTTCAAATACAGTTAGAACACTATGCAGGGAATACATTTAACCCCTTCCTCACCCCGTCACATTTATACAGTAATTAGTGCATATTGATAGCACTGATCGCAGTATAAATGTGAATGGCGCCAAAAATGTGTCAAAAGTGTCCGCCATAACGTCGCAGTCCCAATAAAAATCGCAGATCGCCGCCATTTCTAGTAAAAAAAATAAAATAAAAAAAAATAAAATAAAAATAAAAAATAATTCTGTCCCCTATTTTGTAGGCGCTATAACTTTTGCGCTTATTGCGATTTTTTTTAAATTGGCATATTTATTACAGCAACAAGTAAAAAATATTGTATTTTTTTTCAAAATTGTCGCTCTTTTTTGTTTATAGCGCAAAATAAAAACCGCACAGGCGATTAAATACCACCAAAAGAAAGCTCTACTTGTGGGGAAAAAAGGACGTCAATTTTGTTTGGGAGCCACGTCGCACGACCGCGCAATTGTCAGTTAAAGCGACGCAGTGCCGGAAGCTGAAATTTCACCTGGGCAGGAGGGGGGTATATGTGCCCAGTAAGCAAGTGGTTAAAGCAAACGTTAAGAGATGCGTGAAGGCAAAAAAAGTAGTAAGGAATCCAGTCAAATGTCGTAGTTTTTGTTAAAACCGGATTCATTTTGATCTTAACGTCTGCCTAACTTTTTATTGTCCATCTAAAATTCAGCGTTATCAATTTTGAAAATATAAATCTTACTTGTTTTCTGTGTAGTCTGGACTTCCCCAAAGCACACTGAAATCCCAGGTCTCTTCTTGGCTTTTTCCACCCACGTAAACACAGATTTTCTAGATTCACCAAGCCGCTGCAGCCGTTTGGCAGCCAAAACCACGATGACACCTTTCCGAAACAAAAGCTTCATGGGTTTTGCTTTCTTCCAAGAATCGGCCTTTTTCTTATCTCCATTTTCAGACAAAGCTTGGACTAGATTTCGGATCTCCTTCTGAATGTCTACACAAGAGTTCAATTCCTCTTGAAGGAGGGTTTTCTGTGCAGCCAACAAACAGCTTCTGGTGTATAATGGGCACAGGGCACCAGCCATAAGGGCACAGGCTGCAAGGAGAGACTTGTGGTCTCTCTCCGTGTTGATTATTGCATTTTTAATGCGCACATTTTCCATGGCCATCTGATTCTTTGTTTTTTCAGAGACTGAAGCTTTGTCTTTTAATTTTTCAGCAATCTTCTGATATTTCTAAAAATGGAAAAGAGAAACCTAGTGTAATGATTTTATGTATCGCACATTTAACATCAAAAAGGGATCCGTTTAGAGTTTGCTGGAAATTAGCACTATATACTTGGACAATTACTGTTGTTCACCTTCTCTATTCCTTTGATTGTAGTTTATTCAATAAAATTATTTTATGAAAAGGGTTCCACAGAAAATTGCCTTTTACAGTCATAGAATGGACTCTGCTTTTAATTTTGTAATCTGAATACTTGAAGTGTGGAAAGAAGATCAACTCTGTAAAACTCTCAAAATTAAAGCAGGCCATACATTAAACAATTTTTAACCCGTGGTTGAAGAAAAAAATAGCTTGATTGCCAGTCAGTGTTGATGGGGGGAATTCTTCTCACTGCTACTGTACTCTGGACAGCAGGAGGTTTCCTCACCATCAGAATATTATGATTACTGCTACCAGCTATAGTCGACTAAAGATGTAAACAAGGCGAAAAATAACCCAACAGGCTGGTAGCACTGATGATGATCAATAGATCGCCATCAATAAAGCCTGCCCATAGATTAATAAAAATTCTGTGGCCTCCTGCTAAACCAGACACATTTTAATCCATCTATGACTGACTTAAGCCCCCCTCCATCATTCGCAAGATGGCAAAGCCTCAGTGGGCAAAAGAGGCTTGTATACTGAAGGGAAAGAGGAATTACAACAAGGAGGGGATGGACGGTGCCTCCTCTAAACTTGGAGTGACAGTCAAGGCTCTGTGTAGAGAGATCAAATGGGCTCTACGGAAGTAACTATATCTGTACTTACTGTAACATTCTTTTCTTGAAAGTTATTGAAAGCCCCCAGGATATTTATCGGAGTGCGATCTTGAGCCATCACTCTGCCCGCAAGCAGCGTCTCTCTCCGCTCTCTTATTTCTCACTGGACATGGAGGCCAGTGGCTCATGCTTTGGTCAATCACAGCCTGTGAGGAGGGAGCTGGTGGGGGGGGGGGGGGGGGGGGGCAGAGCTGAGCCTAGCCTTGTGTGCCAATAGACATACAGGTCTCAGATCTGGATCAAGCCAGCTAAAGTGCTCCCATAGCAGCGAGAAAGAGGGGGGGGAGGAGCTAGGGGTGATGGCAGGAGAGAAGCAGAAAGAGTGTGTGTGCATGTGGCAAACTGAAAGCAGTGCCACATCAAGATCCAGGATGCCTGCACTCCCACACACATCCCCTGACTCGTAATGCTTCATTAGCATATACAGGGGATTTGACTAACAATCTGTCCAAATACAATGAAGTAGATGCCCAAATTACAATTATAAGACAGTTTGAAATCTATAGCTTTTGCTGAAGCTGACAGAACATAACTATTCATAAATGTAGGGTCCAGGATTTGTAAACCGCTCGAAAATCATTTAACACATGTCTTGTACAATTCTAATCAAAATCTGGATACATTTAGGATAGGTGAGAAAGAAGCAATCAGAGGCACCTTTTTTGAGGTGGTGTAATACTTTTTGAAGGATTAGATCAAACCTAGCTGTTGGCTCATGGCGCAAAGAAAAAAATAATGGAGGCCACTCTTCCACTTCCTTCTTTCCACATTCAAAGTCAAGACAAACAGGGGTAAAAGTGGGCTATAAGTAATTGAAATTTAATGTGGAAATTAATACATTTGACCATAGATTTGCTTTATTGATAAAACCCCAACAAAGAAAAATGTGGTGTATGTTGATGGCAATTTTCAACTTTCCTATAAGGCAGCCTTTCTCAATCTTTTCAACACAGAGGAACCCTTGAAATAGTTTTCTGGTCACGGGGAACCCCTGCTTAAAATAAAATTAAACATTAACCACTTAAGACCCGGACCTTCAGGCAGCTAAAGGACCCGGCCAGTTTTTGCGATTCGGCACTGCGTCGCTTTAACTGACAATTGCGCGGTAGTGCGACGTGGCTCCCAAACAAAATTGGCGTCCTTTTTTTTCCACAAATAGAGCTTTCTTTTGGTGGTATTTGATCACCGCTGCGGTTTTTATTTTTTGCGCTATTAAACAAAAATAGAGCGACAATTTTGAAATAAAAAATAAATATTTTTAACTTTTTTCTATAATAAATATCCCCCAAAAATATATAAAACATTATTTTTTTCCCTCAGTTTAGGCCGATACGTATTCTTCTACCTATTTTTGGTAAAAAAAAAAAAAACGCAATAAGCGTTTTTTTATCGATTGGTTTGCGCAAAATTTATAGCGTTTACAAAAAAGGGGATAGTTTTATTACATTTTTTTTTTTTTTTTTTTTTTTTTTTTACTGCTAATGGCGGCGATCAGCGATTTTTTTCTTGACTGCAGACAATTTTGACACATTTTTGGGACTATTGTCATTTTCACAGCAAAACATGCATTTAAAATGCATTGTTTACTGTGAAAATGACGGTTGCAGTTTGGGAGTTAACCACAAGGGGGCGCTGAAGGGGTTATGTGTGACCTCATGTGTGTTTACAACTGTAGGGGGGTGTGGCTGTAGGTGTGACGTCATCGATTGGGATTCCCTATAAAAGGGAACACACGATCGATGACGCCGCCACAGTGAAGAGCCGTGTGCAAACACAGCTTCCCCGTTCTTCAGCTCTGAGGACCGATCGCGGGACTCCAGCGGTGATCGGGTCTGCGAGTCCCGCGGACACGGAGCTTCAGGCCGGGTCGTGTGCGCGCGACCTCACGGCTGGGCTTTAAGAGCCACGTACATGTACATGGATGTGCCCAGCCGTGCCATTCTGCCGACGTATATCGTCAGTAGGGGGTCGTTAAGTGGTTAAATATGAAATCCACAACTTATGATACATTAGTGTGATGGTCAGTGGGAAGAATGGTCCTTACACTTGTGGTCATTGGGAAGAATTACCTCCTTACAGATAGCTAAAAAGATAAATGGTGTCAGTGGGAACTTATCTGAGAGGCAGAAATTGCCCAAAGCTGCAGGAAACCCAGCAACCTCTGGAGGAACTCACTGCTAAAAGGTCAATCATCCCTGTAAACAGGACCATTTAAGAACATACAGTCTACAATAATCCCACCACACATTAGATAAACAGAAAGCTTCACAGCACTCAAGTCAAATCTATTGGCTTTCCAATGTGCCAGCAAACATGTAAGAGCTTATGGGATGTCTAAATGCAATTATAGACAATTCAGATTTAGAAACAAAACATCACATTGCTCTAATGCCCCGTACACACCATCACTTTATGTGATGAAAAAAAACGACATTTTCTGTGAAGTAAAAAATGACGTTTTTGAAACTTCAATTTTCAAAGACGAAGTTGCCTACACACCATCGTTTTTTCACAATGCTCTAGCAAAGTGAGGTTACGTTCCACCACGTTTTTCCATTGAAGCTCGCTTCATAAGTAGCTTCTGGGCATGCGCGGGTGAAAAAACGTCGTTTTAAACGACGTTTTTGCTACACACGGTCAATTTCTGTGAAGTAAAAGTTGACGTTTTGAAAAACGACACATAAAATTGAAGCATGCTTCAATTTTTTTTGGTCGTTTTTTAGAAGACATAAAACGACGTTTTCCCCCACACACGGTCAATTAAAGTGACGTTTTTAAAAACGTCATTTTTTTTCATCACATAAAGTGATGGTGTGTACGCGGCATAAGGATTTTAGTACTGTAGACTGGAAACAAGAAAAAATGACACCAAGCACCTTTGCCAGTCACCATAATGTAGGCTGTAGGTACATGCAAAAACATTATTAGGCCTCATGCACACAGGGCATTTGCTTTTCTCCTCTAAACACCAGAACTCCTGGCAGGGTAAAAGATGCTTTAAAAAATACATAGAAAGTTGAACATTTAGATGCATTAGGCGTTTAAGCGTTAATGGATTTCAATGGTCGGAATATTAATGTATTCTGGCCTCTGGAATGCATTAGCGCTCAAACACACCTAGGGCTTACACAAGTTGAGGCGCGTTCAGCATTTTTACCACTCTTCAGTTTTTCTCTGAATTTGCTTTTTATGGGGGTTTTTTCAGCATGTAAATGCTGCTCTCCCAATATGCCTGTAAATGCCTTTATGTGCATGGACGACATTACTTGTGTTTGTAACATGGAAGCTGGGTAGACATTTTACATAAATCTGGCCACACCACATACCATCTGATTGTACAGTAACCTATCAAGATTGTACAATCTGGTTGTAAAATTTGTGGCCAGAATTGGAATGCAGGAGCAGAGTATGCAAAGCAATATCTTGTACCCGAGCCTTCACACGAGCTTCTCCAAGGAGAGCAGAGTAATGTTGTTCCAAATCTTTGGTCTTTGTCTGCCAGGTACAATGCTGTTCTTTCATTTGTTCAGCCAGCTTGTCTAGAGAGGTTTCATGGTTTCGCTGTAGATCCACAATCAAAACAGCCTTGTTTTTGCATACTTGTTCTAGATGCGACACCTATCGTAAAAGAAAAGGTTAATGGTAAATTTTTAAGTAGCAGACAGTGATACAAAAACTTTTTTTCATGGCAAGTACTGTACCTTCTCATTAGCTTTATTGAGGTCAGAGATCAGGGTATCAAAATTCTCTTGCAACACAACACACAGCTCTGGCCACGTGAAATTACCCAGCATGGATTTTTGCTGTTTTATAAGAACACATCCTGCCACTAGGCGTTGGTATAAACTGTGCAAGAAAGTCAACGTCTCCTTAAAAAGAAAAAGAGAATTTGGATATAATAAAGAATTATAAAACGGAAACTCAAAAAAAAAAAAAAAAAGGGAATGCAAATAAACTTTGGAAAGTATTTTAGATAATACTGAAAATAACCATGATAGATATCAATCTAAACCCCAGAGATCTTTAAAACTGTAATTCAATAAATAATGCACTGGTTCTGCTTGGACTGATGCAAGTATGTATATGCCATGCCTGTGGGACTTCTGTGGCAGTGGAAAATCACTGTACTATTCCCTGCTACTACAGTGGTTGCTGCCATCTTCGGGGGTCCCATTCATGGAATACCTTGCATTTTTCTCAATGAATTAGGTAGGTATTATCTAATTGGATGAGCAGTTCAAGGGTTCAGACAAACCACTGACAGGGCATTAGTGCTTGGCTGTAACCTTATTTTTCAACACTGCCAAACCCAGAAGTGATGTAATATAAACTGCTTCTGGGTTCTTGCTAGGTAGGGGAAATCAGTGAATGGACGTTCACTGGTCTTCCATCTCCATTACCCTGAGGCACCTGCAGGTGGGTGGACATATCAAGAGTGTGTGTGTGTGTGTGTGTGTGTGTGTGTGTGTGTGTGTGTGTGTGTGTGTGCGTGTGTGTGTGTAAGTAAACCTCCCCATTGCTGTTAGAGGTGCACGATTAATCATTAAAAATTGCAATTCTTTTCCCTTACCGATCTTGAAAACATTTCCTGGTTCAATCTAACAAGTGCAGAGAGAGTTCTCTCACAGCGAAAAAATAAAAAGTCCCGGCAGCCTGGCAAGTTTTGAGTAACATTTCGTTCTTAAATCAAAGGAAAAAAAACTGAATGGGCACCGCTGCCGAAGAGCCTGCAAAGCGGGCGCTATAAAGCCCTTCTTCTGCCGCTAGCGGGCAAAAAGCGCTTCTAGAAACAATAGTAAAGCATCACTAAAACTAGCAGCGCTTTACCGCCGACACCCCCCACTGCCTCAGTGTGAAAGTGCCCTGAACCTTTTTCTGAGGCTTATGCCGCGTACACACGGTCGTTTTTTGGCATGAAAAAAACTAAATTTTTCAGCATGTCCAAAAAACAAAGTTTTTCCAACTTCATCATTAAAAACGATGTTGCCCACACACCATCGTTTTAAAAAAATTATGAACAAGGCGCGGTGACGCACAACACGTACGACGGCACTCTGAAGGGGAAGTTCTATTCGCCTTTGGGCTGCTTTTAGCGGCGTCCATGTTAGTAAAAGACGATTCGCGCTTTTTTGTCTGTTACAGCGTGATGAATGTGCTTACTCCATTATGAATGGTAGTTTTACAAGAACGAGCGCTCCCGTCTCATAACTCGCTTCTGGGCATGCGTGGGTTTAAAACGTTGTTTTAGCCCACACACGATCATTTTTTTACAACCCGAAAAACGACATTTTAAAAAACGACGTTAAAAAATGCAGCATGTTCGAATTTTTTGTTTTCAGAACCCGAAAAACGATGTGAAGCCCACATGATGATTTTAAATTACATTTTTAAAAACGTCGTTTTTTTTTCATGCCGAAAAACGACCGTGTGTACGCGGCATTACTGCTTACAAGTTACAATCAATATTTATTGCTAGGAAATTAATCAGAACCCCCAAACATTGTAAACTTTTTAGTTATTTTTTAAGCAGAGACCCTAGAGAATAAAATGGCGGTTGTTGCAATATTTTATGTCACGCTTTATTTGCGCAGTGGTCTTTCAAGTGCAAACTTTTGAAAAAAAAAACTTTAATACCTCAATACAGGGCACTTTCAACCCCTTCCTGCCCATGCCAAATTTCAACTGTCACTTTTTGAATGACAATTGCGCAGTCATGCTACACTGTAACCATGTGAAATTTTTATAATTTTGGTGGTATTTAATCACTTCTGGGTATTTTATTTTTCCGAAACAAAAAAAAAAAGCCAACAAAAAAAAAAGTATTTTCTTAGTTCCTGCCAGTAAATTTTGTAAATAAGTAATTTTTCTCCTTCACTGATGAGAAGACACTTATGGGCACCGATAAGCAGCACTGGTGGGCATTCATGGGCAGCAGTGATGTGCATTCATGGGCAGCAGTGATAGCCAGCACTGAGTGACATCACTAATGGGCACTGATTGCTGGCACTGGTGGGGCTTTATTGTAATCAGGGCACTGATTACATATCTATATCTCTGTATCTAGATATCTATATCTCTGCGAGGATATGCAGCTGATCGGCGCTCCTCGCCTCACACTGACAGAGTTTGTAGCGAGGAGAGACAATTACTGGCATCTCCGTGTTTACATGTGATTGGACACAGAGATCGGGGCCGTTCTGGGACGCCGTCATATGACAGCGTCCCAGAACGAGAGCCACAACACCCGCTGCAATTTGACAGTGGGTGGGCGGCAAGTGGTTAATGAATTTTTAAAAACGAAACAGTAAAGTTGGCCCAATTTTTGGTATAATGTGAAAGATGATATTACGTGATCTTTATTCTTAGCAAAAAAAATCTAAACATTTTGCCAGAATATTGCAGCTCTATTTACTGTAGATTTAAGCTGTCGGTGGCAACAAAAGGGTTAAAGCCCCAATAACACTCCCCAACCAAGTTCTGCAATCTTTAAAGAGTTCTAAACTAATGCCCAATTAATGCTCTTAAACCCTTAAAGCGGGGGTTCACCCAAAAAAAAATATTTTACGATTACATTTAGCATACTAAGCATAGTAAGGGCATTTACTTTTGGCAGGTCTTTTTTTTTTTTTTCTCTGTACATACCTTTATATTCTGATTTTGTCCAGGGCTTCCGGGTTCCGATGACTGCGGGACTGGGCGTTCCTATCCTTCGGTTCGATGATTGACGGCTTGTGAAACAGGTCCCCTGTCGCACAACGCGCGTCACCAGATTTCCAGAAATAGCCGAGCTGCGAGTCGGCACTATATGGCGCCTGCGCAGTCAGCTCTACACGGCGGGCGCCGTATAGTGCCGACTCGCAGCTCGGCTATTTCCGGAAATCTGGCGACGCGCGTTGTGCGACAGGGGATCTGTTTCACAAGCCGTCAATCATCAAACCGAAGGATAGGAACGCCCAGTCCCGCAGTCATCGGTACCATGAGGCAGGGATAGGAACGCCCAGTCCCGGAGTCATCAGAACGCGGAAGCCCTGGACCAAATCAGAATATAAAGGTATGTACAGAGAAAAAAAAAAAAGACCTGCCGAAAGTAAATGCCCTTACTATGCTTAGTCTAATGTTAAAAATAGGATTTTTGTACTAACCGTAAAATCCATTTCTCTGAGTTCATAGACGGACACAGCCTTCATTGACATTAGGGTTATATCCGCTTTCACTAGGAGAGTTTAGGCAGAAAAAAAGCACTTAAAGTGTTAACAAACACAAACCTCAGTGCAGCTCCTCCCAGGGGGCGTGCCCCCCCTCCTCCCAGGGGGCGTGCCCCCCCCCGGGTATAACCCACACCCTGCTCTAGCAGCCTCAGTTCGTAACAAGCAGTACAAACAAAGGAGGGGTGGGTGCTGTGTCCGTCTATGAACTCAGAGAAATGGATTTTACGGTGAGTACAAAAATCCTATTTTCTCTTCCGTTCATAGACGGACACAGCCTTCATTGACATTGGGGACGTCCCAAAAGCAGTGTCCAAAAATTTGAGGGGTGGGAAAATAACACAGCAAAACAGGTTACACCCCAAACAAAACCAGAGTTGCTCAACGGAGGAACTCCAACCATAAACCGCCGCCTGTAACATCTGCGGCCGAAGGAGGCATCAGAAGATGCACACACATCCACCTTGTAAGACTTTGAAAAAAGTGTGGATCGACGACCAGGTCGCTGCCATACATCCCTGTAACACAGAGGCATGCCGACAGAAAGCCCAAGAGGCCCCGATCGCCCTGGTCGAATGCGCCGTAACCCAAAAGGGAGGCGCCCCCCCCCCCCTTCAGGGCATAGGCCTGAAGCACAATCCGTCGGATCCACCCCAAAAAAAAGGTGGCCGACGAGACTACCAGGCCCCCTCGTAGGACCAGCCACCGACACGAACAGTGAGTCCGACTTCCGGAACGGAATCGTAGCAGATAAGCACACTCGTAGGGCCCGAATCACATCCAGAGGATGTAAAGTGGCTGCCTCCTTGCATTTCGGCCGAGGACATAAGGATGGAAGAACAATGTCCACATCAACGTGAAAAGCCGAAACGACCTTGGGGAGAAAAAAAACGCAGGTCCACCTCATCCTTATGGATGACCAAGTAGGGAGCCTTGCAAGAGAAGGCCACCAGTTCAGACAAAACTCGTCTGATCGAGGTAATTGCTACCAGAAAAAATCACAGTGGAGATGCCCACACTGAGCCATGGCCACGTGACAACGCAGACCTTCCTGGGCTTGAACCCAGAGTCAAATGCACGAAGGGCAGGTACTCTAGCGCTGAGCTAAACCTGCTCCCTTTTTGTGACAGTCAACAAAAAAACCTCCCGAATGTCCACAAAGGGAGCATCCAGAAGAACCAAAAGGACTAAATTCAAAGTCCCATGGGGGTAGTGGAGGGGCCACATGCCAGACCCCCAGAACAGACGTACGCACCAAGGAGTGCGACGCCAAGGCTCATTGAAAGTAACAGCCAGAGCAGAAAAACTGACTCCTAACTGTACTTAAGGCGAGAGCCTGATCCACTCTCTGCTGTAAAAAAACAGCAGAATCCTGGACACCACGTATGTACGAGGGTGCCATTTCATCTCCTCACACACAGAGATGCAGGCCTTCCACGTATGATGTAAATCCTACGTGAGGTAGACTTCCGTGCAGGCAGCACGGTAGAGACCACCGAGCCCAATAGGCCTCGGGCCGTCAGCCCCAGGCTCTCAACAGCCACGCCGCTAAGCCAGTGGCTGTAAAAACAGGGTGGAAGATCGGACCCTGTAACAGAAGATCAACCCCCAGGGGAAGACGCCAGGGGGCGACTGCCACCAGACGCACCAGGTCTGCGTACCAGGAGCGACGCGGACAATCTGGGGCAATCAGGATTGATAGAATCCCTTCGGCTTCCACTCTGCGCAGCAGGCGAGGAAGAAGCTTCCCGAGGAGGGAAGGTTTAAAATAGGCGATAGTGACCCCAAGGAGCCACCAACGCGCCTGACGCGTCTGCCCACGGGTCCCTTGAAGGTCCACGCCTGGAGTGCCCCACTTTCGGCACAGACACTGAAAACCCCTGCGGGTGGAGAGACCACTCTCCTTGGTCTAGCGCAGTCCAACCTAGGAGTCGGCTCGCCAATTCCGTACTCCCGGAATGTACACGGCCGATAGAGCCGGAACGGACCCTTCGGCCCACCGAAAGGACGTGCGCGACCCCCGTCGCTGCAACAGAACTCCGTGAGCCTCCCTGATGGTCGACGTACGCCACAGCGTTGTCGGACAGGGTTCTGAATGGTTGGCCCGGTAGATCCAGGGACCACCAGGCAAGGCAAAGCTTGATCCAGAACATCGATTGGTAGGTGGGTCTAGTCCCTGGAATTCCAGTCCCTGAGACGGAATCAACACTGACTTCTGGACAAAACAGAAGCCAGCCAAAGTCTTGGAGAGTGACAGACACGGCTCCACTAATTCAGAGCCCGAAGAAGCTCGTAGGAGAATGTCGTCCAGACATCCCACGATAACAAACCCCCGCTGCTACAGCCGGGCCAGTATCGGGATGAGCACCTCTGTGAAAACCCGTGGTGTCGACACCAAGCCGAGCGGGAGGGCCACAAAATGAAAATGGTCCTCCCTGAACGCAAAGCCCAGAATCTCTGGTGCTTTGAGCATATGGGAACATGCAGGTACGCGTTCATGACATCCAAAAACGCCAGAAAAACCCCATCCTGAAATTTTGCACTTTGACAAAAAAACAAACAAGGGCCTTGATGCCCAGGATTGGACGGACCCCGTCCTCCTTTGGGGACTACAAACAGATTGGAGAAAAACCCCCAAGCCTGTTCCAACGAGGGAACTGGCACAATTACTCCCCCGACCAGAAGATCCTGGACAGCCCCCGACAGAGCCAACCGGCGAGCCAGAGGATGGAGGGGAAAAACCTGTTTGGTAGACAAGAGAGAAATCCTATCTCGTACCCAGAGGAAACTACCTCGCAACCCCAACGGTCGGAGAGGAGAGACCTCCACCGAGCCGCAAATTCGCGGAGCCAGCCCCCCACCCGAGATGTGAGCGGAGACAAACCTCCAGCGGAAGCAGGCTCGCTGGGCTTGCGGCACCAGGGGCGCCTGTGTCCTCAGTGGACGTCCTAGCCCCCTGAAAATGTTTTCCTGCCTCACTTGGCGGGCGAAAACAAAATCGCATGGGGAATAGGAAATGAGGGCCCTTGCCTACAGTGAGGCACCTACCCCCTTTTTTAGATCGCGGGAGCAGAGTGCTCACACCGCCCGTGGCATCTTTTTTGATGCATTCAGAGATACCCCAAAAATCCGTACACCCCCACAGGGTAATACCACCAGGGACTACTGAAAAGACCATGCGCAGACCAACCCTCAGCCATACAAGGCAGCGCAGAAAACACAGCACAGGCGGAGGCCCTGGAGAGCAAGGGGAGCATATCCAGGGTCGACACACAGACAAATATCTGACCTAATACCAACTAGTCGGTCAGGACCACGCAGGTCATAGAAGCATTCTGCGCCTCCAGCTCCCCGTTCCGGGAAATGTCTGTGACACCCGAGTCCCGGCCAAAACCGGACTCACCACCGCCCCCCCCCCGCTGTGAATATGGAGCGACCACATCCACAGCACCCCTATCAGCGGAGTCCCCAAAAGCGGGAGCCCCTTCCACAGGTAATGTGGCAGCCTTGTTTCAAAACAAGCTACCCAGCTGAACACAGGGGGGGGGGGGGGAGAGACACCCTGATACAGGAATCCTCCCCAAAAAGAGAGGACAGACCACAAAGTATTTTGTACCCTGCGACTGATCCCAATCCTTGCACAACATATTCCAGACATGGAACACAAGGAAAACACATATTGCGGTGCGGGGCGGCACGGAACCCAAAAGGGACTGACACCACTGATGCCACCGCCGAATCCACCATAGCTATGGTAACCCGCACCGCAGTGTCAAGAGCCCCAACAACAGCACCATCAAGTGCTGACCCTGAAACAGGGCCATCCTCACAGTCCGTGTGGACTTCAGCCAGCAGCTACTGACAAAAAAACGGAACCAGAGCCGGACGCCTCAGTGAGGCCTGATTCCCTGTCAGAAAAAATAAAAACAATAATATCCCAGAGGGAGGCAGAGGGGGGAACGATTTGTAACTCCCACATTCCTCCAACACTCCCATCCTGACCCAAACGCCTCAGGGACTGCCAGCACAGCATCCCTGGAGGCCGCAGGAATAGGGACACTAAGGGTTAACATCCCCTAGTACTGGCAGGCTCCACAGGACATCCCCCCAGCCGCCACAGAGAACAGGGAAACCCCCCCCAGAGGACTCACCGTCCGTCCAGACCGCTGCCTGTGCCGCGCCATCCAAAAGGAAAATGTGCAGAGCCGTACGCGCCATCATCCTAGGCACAAGAGCTGTATCAAGATGGCCGCCGAAATGTCTGCGGGCTCCGAGAAAATGGCCGCCGCAATTACAACTGCGCCATATAACACCGCCGTCAGCGGCAAAATGGCGCCCGAAAACGGCGGTTTAAAAAAAAAAACACAGCAAAGCCCCAGTGACACACGCAGTACACAGGCCCACAGGACCCCCTCCGCACATATGGCCACACAGAAAACACAGCACCCACATCAGTAGCAGCCCCCAGTCAGACTGAGCCCCCCAAGCGGGCCCCCCACCTCACGGCCGTCACCCAGAAACTGGGAAGGAGGGAGAGGAAAAAAAGGGAGAGAGGAAAGCAGGGCAAACCCTCAGTGGACCTCCCAGGGGAAAATTGCAGCCAGACCACTTACCTGAGCAAGAGGCCACTACTTACCCGTCCTGCGACCACCGGCTGGAGGTATCCCAGACAGAACCAACGTTCGCTAAACGGCATGGCTGTCGGCCAGACACACTGTAACAAAGCCATAAAAGACCGGTCATATGTGTGCCCTAGAACAAAAAGTTCCCCGGCCGCCCCTGGAGCAACTGGGCCTGTCGTGGACGTCCCAAAGCTGAGCTAAGGGCCGGCACACGCTCGATGGCCGAACATGGGGGGACTACAAGAGTCGAGGACCCAGCCTGTCACCCAGTCGGCTGTTGATAGAAGAATCACAGGATTCAAAAATGCAGGAACAAAACAATAAAAAGCGAGAAAATCGCAAGAAAAAAATCTCCAGAGTACAGGAACTCCAGAGTGCCTGACTCTCCTGACGTTAGGCAGGAAAAAACTGAGGCTGCTAGAGCAGGGTGTGGGTTATACCCGGGGAGGGGGGGGCACGCCCCCTGGGAGGAGCTGCACTGAGGTTTGTGTTTGTTAACACTCCAAGTGCTTTTTTTCTGCCTAAACTCTCCTAGTGAAAGCGGATATAACCCTAATGTCAATGAAGGCTGTGTCCGTCTAAAATTTGTTTTTAGGGTGAACCTCCACTTTAAGTTGCAGGAACACTTCTGCATTTAAAAAAAAAAAAAAAAAAAAAGCACATTTTAGGCCTAAAGATTATTTAAACAAATTCTAGTTCATACAAATGCAATATATTATCCAATTTATTGGAACCTGTTGAGGGAGGCTGTACAGTTCCAGGATCACTTCCATCTGAAAGCCAACAGTCAGCTTGAGAAATTTTTAAAACCCTGTTTCTGTCAACATAAGCTTTTTGTCTGGAGAAGTGAAGAGTTAAACCTTCTAAGCTAAAACCCCCCAATGATAAACTCCCTAAATCCCTGGAACCTTAGTCTTCCAGAACAAGAAACAGATAACCAAATGAATGAAGCTTATTTGTCTGTACGTAATTGAACCCCATGAGTACATGGCCACTGAAGGGGGTATTTAAGAAAGCTGGATCAAAACTGAACACCAAAGGCAAAGTGTTTCTTGACCCAGCTTTATATTCACTTGAGTCATAGGTACCTTTTTGAAACTGTTACATTAGCCATTTGTCCCATAACTATTTTAAAAGGGCATCAGGACTCAGGAGGTCCTGTTTGTCCCAGGGCTTTTAATGACCGTCAGCTGGCACATATTACTTTAGCAGTTTTTTTTTTTTCACATAAAAAGTCAAATAGTATCTACATTCATACCTCTTTATTCTTTTGGAAAGTCTTGCTGATCTTTTGGATTTCACTCTCGGCTTCTAATACCCTTCGGGCTTCTTTCTCCCAGGCATCTTGTGCTTTTCCAAATTCCTTCTGCAGCCTAGCAATTTCAGACTCCTTTTCAGCACATTTAGTATTCAAATAATGCAGTTCCTTTTCAGCAATGGTCTGTTCAGATCGAGCATTCTGAACAACAGCGAGATCATATTAACAAGAGATCCTGGACAGTACTAAGAAAGTGGTCTATTTATAAACGTTTTTACACAATATTCACAATCTTTCACCGAATAAATTTTTCAAAATTAGATTGAATTGAAAAATGTGCAAATCCTGAGTGAAAAATTGTATGAATCTCATCTAAAAACAGTTATCAATCAACTCCAAACTGTTATGTACACAATAAAAACAATGTGATTTGAAATTGTATAATAGAATTGTAAAAGCAAATTTAAAATGGCATTTAAGACCGTAAACAAAGGTTAACTCATTGTTACATTGTTTAATCCTTTTGTATTGTTTAATCCTTTTGTAAACAAAGTAAATGGATTTTTGTTCATTGAAGAATGCAGCAACTTAAAAAAAAAAAAAAAAATCAAAGCATGCCTCTAGTGTTGACCAAACCTCCCATCTGCAAGATGGGATTCAGTTAGTAGCCAGCAGTATCAAGACAATAACACAGAGACAGACAAAATGACTGAATGGGAGCTGTGTCCTTCAATGAACTCAGAGAAAAGGATTTTACGGCGAGTACCAAAAAACAGTTCTCCATCATTCAATGAAAGACACAGTAAAACTTCAGAACATATATAGGAATTCCCAAAGCAGTGCCAGGAAGACATAAATTGAGGGGGTAGCCCAGAAACAAATAAAGCAGAGAGACAAACCCAGGCATAATTCAAACTGCCTAAATCACTGGAGGAAAAGTTGTCACTCAGGATAACAAATAGCAGTCTTCCTTTATTGAAATAACATGCATGCCAGCTGTTAAAACAGCCAACGTATGGCTGTCAGACCATAGTCATGGCTGCGTAAAATGACATTACAAACATTTAAATAAATAGTCAACCAAGCAGTCACATGGCTTGGTTCACTTGGGTAACTATAGTATTTAAATGTTTGTAATGTCATTTTACTTCAGCCATGACTAAGGCCCCTTTCACACTGGGGCGGTGGGTGCGTCGGTGGTAAAGTGCTGCCATTTTTAGCGGCGCTTTACCATCAATTTCATGGAGCTATTCGGGCCGCTAGCAGGGCACTTATATCCCCGCTAGCGGCCGAGAAAGGGTTAAAAGGAGGCGCTTTGCCAGCGGTATAGCCGCGGTGCCCATTGATTTCAATGGGCAGGAGCAGTGGAGGAGCGGTATACACACCGCTCCTTCACCACTCCAAAGATGCTGCTAGCAGGACTTTTTTTACCATCCTGCTAGTGCACCGCTCCAGTGTGAAAGCCCTCAGCGCTTTCACACTGGAGAGACAGCAGTGGCTGTTTCAGGTCGCTTTGCAGGTGCTATTTTTAGCGTTATGGTGCCTGCAAAGTTGAAAGAAAGAAAGAAAGGGTTGGGACTGTAAATGAGATGCGGGTTGATGCAAACAGTATGTATAAGTAAATAAATAAAGTTGTATAGCGTAATAACCAGGCTCAAACTTACCAACCAAATTGCAAGCCGAATTCAACTGTCTAACTTAGTATGTTAAAAGCAGAGTTTGAGCCTGGTTATTACACTATACAACTTTATTTATTTACTTATACATACTGTTTGCATCAACCCGCATCTCATTTAAAGTCCCAACCCTTTCTTTCTTTCTTTCTTTCAACTTTCAGGGATGGAGGCATGTGTTATTCACATGCCTCATTCAAAGTCCCAAACCCTGTTCCATATTTACCAATAGGGATGGAGATGCGATTTTGATGCTTATACATTTACCCTTATGCGTTTTTTCCAGTGCTTTTTATTGCCACACCTATTCTAGATGGAGGCTGGCTGGTGACACACACCCCTAGTCACCTGCTCTCCATCTACTCATTAGCACTTGTATGCCTCTATTGAGGAAACTAGAAAAGTTTAGTTAGGACCACAGGAATGCAGAGAGCCTTGTAAGCGGCCTGTGGCTTATCCATATATTTGCAAATGTGTGCAACCAATCCTCTGCTTTTAACATACGAAGTTAGACAGTTGAATTCGGCTTGCAATTTGGTTGGTAAGTTTGAGCCTGGTTATTACGCTATACAACATTATTTATTTACTTATACATACTGTTTGCATCAACCCGCATCTCATTTAAAGTCCCAACCCTTTCTTTCAACTTTCAGGGATAGAGGCATGTGTTATTCACATGCCTCATTCAAAGTCCCAAACCCAGTTCCATGGTGCCTGCAAAGCACCCCAGTGTGAAAGGGGTCTAAGGCCTGATGCATATTATTTCAATTGAGAATTGGAGAAAGTTGAAACGCCAACATACCTGTTTCCATTCAGACTCAAACTGCTGCCTGCAAAACTTTCTGGCAAGCTGGCAACCACTGACGCAGTTACGCCAGCCTTATAAAAACTGTAAAAGTTTAGCCGCCTGCAAACCTGAACAGCAAAAGCAAAATGATGAAAGCCCAGGACACGTAAAGCGCCCTGAAAGAAAACACAGTAGGTGGGAACGGAGACTCGTATCCCAAAAGACAGTGGGCCTGGATCTCCAGTCCATGGATCCACCTGGATATAGTGGACAAGGAGGCAGCACGACCTTGTCTAGGGCCCTCTGAAACTTTAAATAGAGCATAAGACCTTCGAAGAGGCTGAAGAAGAGAGGCAAATTTGAATAGCCCCAACCACATCAAGGCAACAAAGAACCCCTGCCCCTGGATGGGAAAGATGGGGGACACAAGGAGACCAAGGCAATATCCTAGTTAAGATGAAAGACTAACGCCACTTTTGGCAAACAAAAACAAAAAAGTCCAGGGCGAAGAACCACCTGGCCCTTATGCAACACCAAAAAGGGTTACTTACTGGTAGGAGTCCCAAGCTTGGATATCCAACAAGCAGGAGTAATGGCCCCCCAAGAAAGCTTTTTAATAAAGTTGAGATCAGAATATCTCACATATTCGGAAAGGGAGTCTCATATAAGGCTGACAAGAGACATGCCGTTCCCAAGGTGGTAAAGCGAGCCTAGAAGGAGGAACCACCCAGGTGATCCACAAAGTAGTAGAAGACTTCTGAGCTTAAAGCATCATGGAAATAACAGCTGGGAATAGGAACTTGGCATTAAGCACCTGCCTCACAACAGCCACACCATTAAGTCAGCAACTGTAAAGCAGGATGGAATATAGAACCTTGAGAGAGACGATCGAGGCATAGAAGGAGATGCCAAAGCACGTCTTCAACCAGCTGAATGAAATCCTTAAACCAAGTCTTGTGTGGCCAATCCGGGGCCACTAGGGTGAACAGAAAGCCCTCCCACTCAATCTGTGGAATCAAATGAGGGAGGAGCTGTAGAGGAAGGGTTGCCTAAAACAAGGACACTTATACAAGGAGCAACTAGGGAAACTCTGCTTGCCAATAGTCTACTCCCTGGATGTAAACTGCAGAGAGGGTCCAAAATAAAATTTTAGGAGAAAGCAATTCTTCTACCTTACAGTAATCTAACATGCTAGATAAGGCTCGCACTGACCATTAATGATGGACCCAAGGTCCTATAAATATATACTCAGGTAAAAGTGACATGCAGTGGTTACTTATATATGATTTTTGTTGGGCTTAATTTTTATTTATTTTTTGTGGTGCCAATATACAACTTTTTTTTTTTTTTTTTTTTTTTTTCACTATACAACTTTTTTTTTACATTCAATTTTTGCTCCCGGGAACAAGGATAGGGACATAAAAGAAGCGGAAATACATACAGATTGGTTAACATATATCTAGAAGTATACCTAGATTGTTACTTGCTCCTAATAAATGGCATTGTGCAAGGTATAATGGAAAATTATTACAAGAAACCTTTTTGTATATAAACTTATTACACAGTGTTATATAGCGCACGCATTGTTGACTTTGTATACCCATATCATTGTACAAAGCTTGTAAACTTGAAGTCCTATGCGTTTGTCATAAAAATGTTCAATAAAAACTATTTGATTTAAAAAAAAAAAAAAACTTCAGAGATGGCCAGGACAAGAAGTAGCAAGTTCCAAGAGGCTTCCAGTGCCACCAAGGAACTCTAGGGAGGTGTCGTCATATCAGCTCGAGAAAGTCCCATCACCCCGAGTTCCAGGATATGGGTGGGGAGGCTGCACTCCACCAGGCACAAGCGGTCCTGAACGGATAAGTAATCCATCACACACTCACCCAAAGAGACTGGCGTTCGTGGAAGATAATCAGCCAACTGAGGGGGAAGAAGAACTTCCCAGAGAGAGAAGTGGAGAATTAAGCAACCAAGCTGGCAACACCATGGTCAATGGAGACTGATGAATGGGGATAACCAGTGACTCCAGAACCCTGTTCTGCCTAGCCAGGATCTCTTGACGTATGGGGGTCCACTGAGACCACCCAGATGGGTAGCAACCTCCAACAGGGAACTACACAGCTTGCTGGGTGCATAAATGTGGAAACTGAAATGGCATCCAAGGAAGGAGAAACACTATGCATGCAACCATTAAAAATCTTGCTCCACTAGGGCCTGAGACACTGTCAGTGAAGCCTGTGCAAATTGGCAGCTGTACACTACTCTGTGCAATAGCTCGTCCCACCCATGGGGTCTACCTGGAGGGGAGATCTTGCACTGAGCCACGACACCCTGCAAGAAAACAGTTATAGATTAATGATGGCCCCTTCAAAAACTAAGCATGGCAAAAGGACTGCAGTCATCTTACCTCTCAGCACACTAGGAGCCAAGGCTGCAGTATCAGCATGCAAGGAATGCCTGCAGACAGGGGAGGACACCGAAAAAACGCAACTGCAGATTCAGCCACCAGGGAGGAGTTCCTGCGTCTGCTGAGAAAGAGGAAGGGAAGATTCTGCCACATGTCTACGTGGAGAGGCACTGGGCTGTTAGCACTAGCTATGGAAGATGATGTGCTATCACCAAGAAGAAAGGAGTAATGCGACCAATCCATCCCCTCCCACTACCAGGGAACCACAGCTGAACCTGTGGGAGATTGGTGAAGGGCTCCCGTTCGAGCAGCATTAGCTGAATGTGATCCTGTCAGCAAGGCATCCAATGGTAGAGGCGGCCTTCCAAGGGACGACTGCCCATGCAAATACTATGGCTAATAAGGTCCCTTGCAGTAGCTACTCCTGCTGGGTGGAGAGGAAGAACCACCAAAAATATGTCTCTAAGCGGCCAATGCCTATAGATAAAATGGCAGCTGCAAAACTGCTGACACAGCCCGCCAACCCACCTAAACTCTGAGAGGAACTGCTCCCAGCAGAAAATACAGAAGCCCACAGTAAAGATGGTATCCCCACTCAGGCTGGCCACCCCCACTGGGAAGAGCTTCCCCTTCATGGTTGCTGCCATGTGTGCTCGAGGAGCAGCAGCAGAAAGGGGGCCAGGCAGAAGCCCATAGTAAAAACGACGTGACCACAGTTTCAGTACACAGTCAGCCCACGGCCATGTACTTGTACTTGTGTGTCCCAGTGCGGTACCTGGGAAACGCACCTTCAGCACGCCTATGCCACTGCACCAAGACCAGGCCCCCTGCTACCCCAGAACTAACCCTAGTGGTAGAGACATAGAATTTGCAGTGTACATGCGACCGCATTTGCCAACACAATGGCGCTGGGGCCGCAATAAGGAGGGAGGGACTATTGGCCCAACCAATAATTCTAGCTGGCGGGGAGAGAAGCACACACTGTAACCAAAAAATGGCACCAGCAGCATTGCCCCTGGCTGAGGAGCAACCTCCTGGCATTATGTGCCTCACACAGTGGGAAAAAAGCTGGCAGCCTCTCCTATCACAGAGGTTCTCTCAGCTGCAGCACAGTGACTACTGAAAAATCACCACAGAACCGTTCCCCCCCAGAGTTCACATATACTAGATCACTCCCCTCAAAATCTTATTAAGAATAACAGAGCAGTAGGGCTAGCACCATTTTTCACACCCAAAGTACACCCACCACAGATCCAAAAAGGAGGGATGGGGAAAGGGGGAAACCCACAAGCAGAAGGGGCTAATAGGGAAAGTAACGAGGATCAAGGGAATACCTACAATGTAAACCCAAATATCCCTCCCCACACATGAGATATACTCATGGTCCTGAGGTTAACAAATCTCCATGTGGGGGGGGGGGGGGGTGGAAGCACCTCTGATACTATAATGATCTGGGTGCTGTTGGTTGATCCGAGGAGTCGCGATGGAAGAACCCGGTCCAACCGCTGTATGCAACAGCTGAGGGGACGAACCCCAGCTGGTTGCTCTGCACGGTTGCAGCTGATCCCCCTATACTGGGGATGCGCTTGTTGGTGATGCTGGGGGGACTACCCAGTTCTATGATACCTAGCCTGTCACCCAGCACCACAGTTGATTGAAGACAAAAAACAATCCTTGATCCACCTACAGGAATAAAATCCATGGACTGGAATCACGAATGCATCAGCAGGAATAAAATGTAAAAACAAAAAAAGGGAGGAGAATATCTTTGCATTCGAATCCTAAGATGCTAGGCAAAAAACTGAATCCAGTCTTGCAGATGGGGAGGGTTTGGTCATGATACAAGGGCCGCCCCTTAATTGGGCTTTGTTGCACCTACGTCCTGCTCCTAAAGGTGGTGCCATCAAACCCATCCATGATGAAGTTATGCTGTGTCCTTTAATGAATGATTAAAAAAAAAAAAAAAAAAATTGTTTCTATATTTAAATCTGAAAAGAAAAAAAAAAAACTCTGAAAATAATACAAGTCATAAAGGATATGGAAGAAAACATGTAAAATGAGATTATGCTTTGCTTGCTGTTTTACTGGTTCATTTTACGTATAAAGAGCATTTCTTCAAAGTAAAGACAGAAGGAGCAGAACTGCTACTGTGGGTAATTCATTTATAATGATTCTATTTAAGTGGAAAAGACAACAGGATAATGTATACCTGAAGGTTATTATGCAAAGATTGCATTATCTGATTGGATGCATTTAGCTGCTCTTTTAACTCTTCACAGACACGTTTTGTGTTTTCCAGCTGAAAAAGACAAAGTACATCAGTAGAACAAGTAAATTATTTGCAATTCTACATTATATTGCAATGGACAGCACCTTTATTGCAATTAATGGCAGTGCAAAACATCTAAAACTCCTAAAACAGCCATACTGAGTTTAAATTTTGTAATCTTTGTTCTGCCACATACAGGCTACTCAACAAAGCACTTTGATATTATACTCCTAATTAATTTTGCACTTTCAGACAACATGTGCTTATTCTTTTTTGTCCATGCCCCCAGCTAACAGATTCCACCCTCCCCCTAAGCAGATTCAAGATTACCCACATCTGACACTTGTAGCCTACAGGGATTGTTTACATCCTGCACTGTAATGCTCTGTCCCTGTCTAATAGGCAGATCCCTATAGAAGTCTATAGAGCACAACTCACTGACATTCCAGCTGGGAGATAGGGGTAGACAAGCCCCACAGACTTCTATGGAGCTCTATACGAAGTAGCCATGGGCAGGAGACAGAGGACTTGCGGTACAGATGCAGGTCAGCCCTGGAAAATCCTTCCCACTACCAGATTTAGCAGACTTTGAGCGCCAGGGCTTGTGGGTGGGGGAGCCAAGCTTGGAGGGATTTTGATATGGAGGTTGAGGAAAAAGGGAGAAAATAAAGCGTCCGCTCCTCCTCTTCTCCGAGTGCTGTCATAGCAATCGTGGAAGGGGAACCTCGGAAGAGGTGAGAACTATAGCAAGTTTTACATTTTAATTAAAAAATATATATATGCTTTTACAACTGCTTTAAATAGTTTCCTGCTGAAATGGCACTCCTTTGTGTATATTTGCACATAACTGTGGAAAGGACAGTAAAGCCCTGTACACACGGCCGGGATTCCCGGCGGTATAAAGTCCGCCGGGAAACCCGAAAACCTGCTCGGTAAGTTTCCCCGTGTACACACGGCCGGGTTTCCCGACCGGAAAATTGTGGGGAGAGGTTTGGCCGTGAATCCCAGCCGTGTGTATGGTTCCTCGCAGTGTTTCCCCATAGAAAACAGGTTCTCTATTTTCCCGCCGGGATTCCTGGCACTTTTCCTGTTGGGAAAACTGCGAGGAAGGATACACATGGCCAGGATTCCCGGCCAAAACCTCTCCCCACAGTTTTCCTGGCAAGAAAACTGGACGTGTGTACGGGGGTTAAGAGTATAAGTTACTTCAGGGCCAGACTAATGTGAGTGCACTCTGTAAAATGCATGCATGCATGCATGCATGCATGCATACGTATGGAAAGGTTTTTCCAAGGGCTTCAAGCTGTTGTATTTGGGTAGCTTACAAGAAAATGCAGTAAGGAAGTGTGGAGGTTTTTATTGCTGACCTCTCCTGAAAATCTTAGTTCCCTGGTCCATATGCTGACACAATGGGCTCAGTATTTTCTGAGTAACCGACACAGTAAAGAGTTCCGACTCTAACTACCGTATTTATCGGCGTATACCGCGCACTTTTTTCCCCTTAAAGTAAGGTGAAAATCGTGGGTGCGCGATATACGCCGATACCCGACATATACCGAGGGCAGTACACTTGGCTACATTCGGCCAGGCTCGGCTTCGCTCGTGCTCACGCATAAACGTCACAGAGCGTGAGCACGAGCAAAGTCGAGCCTGGCCGAATGTAGCCGAGTGTACTGCACTCGGTATATGTCGGCGCAGGCATTCAAACTGAGTGCCGGAAGCGGCGATTCGACGGGGAGACAGCGCGGGAGAAGCCGGGAGGACACCACCGAAGCCGCAGACAGACGCCGGCCCCGACGAAGCCGCCGATGGACGCCGCGCAAGACACCAAAACTGTAAGTACTAAAATGTTTTTTTTACAGGAATTGCGGGTCCACATTAGGGGTGCGCGCTATACGCCGGAGCGTGCAATACCCCGATAAATACGGTATTCTGAAATGCACAATTGTTCTGGGTCAGTGTCTCATGAAAAACTGAAGACCGTAAAAGTAACTACAATTGCCTTTTCATAAAAATGTCAGCAATAGCCACGTTCAATGTTTCTGATTACACTAGTTTAAAGGGGTACTAAAGGTTCGATTTTTTTTAAATAACAAACATGTCATACTTGCCTCCACTGTGCAACTCGTTTTGCACAGAGTGGCCCCCATCCTCGTCTTCTGGGGTCCCTCGGTAGCTGTCTCGGCTCCTCTCCGCATCAGCTAACCGCCCCTGGGAAGCGCTTTCCCAAGGGAGTTAGCTTGCGTGCGCGCTCCTGAGCCCTGTACTCAGCATTAAAAGCCGTCAACTACAGGACTCGGCCCCCGCCCCTCTCGTCATTGGAGTGGATTGACAGCAGCGTGAGCCAAAGGCTGCGCTGCTATCAATCTATCCAATGAAGAGCCAAGAAGAGCGTGACGAGAAGCCAGTGCATTCACGATGCAGGACTTTTTGAGGTAAGTAGACGGGGGCTGGGGGGCCTGTAAGCATCGGATGTTTTTTCACCTTAATGAATAGGATGCATCAAGGTGAAAAAAGGCAAAGCTTTACAACCCCTTTAATACACTAGTTTGCCACAAAACATAAAAGCGCTTCAGAATTGGACTATTTACTTCTTAAAACAGATAAAAAAGAAAATATGAGTAATTAGCTACTCTGTATAAAATATTTGAAATCAGCTGCACAACTCTCTTAACAGAATATTTATACCTAAAACAAAATTTAAACTGTAGAACATACAGCTTGATGTCTGACAAGACCAAATCATCTGAAAAGCCCAAGTTCAAAATGTTGACTAATAGCTGGATTCAGATAGCTTTACGCCGGTGTATCAGTAGATACGCCGACGTAACTCTGAATCTACGCCGTCCTAAATGTAAGCGTATTCTGGAAACCAGATACGCTTAAATTAGGCTAAGATACGAGCGGCGTAAGTCTCCTACGCCGTCGTATCTTAGGGTGCAATATTTACGCTGGCCGCTAGGTGGCGCTTCCGTTGAGTTCGACGTAGAATATGCAAATGACTAGATACGCCGATTCAGAAATTTACGTGTGCCCGGCGCATTTTTTTTACGCCGTTTACGTGCGGCTTTTTCCGGCGTAAAGTTAGTCGAACAAATAGCTGGCCTAGTGAATGTGAAGTATGGCCGTCGTTCCCGCATCGAAATTTGAAATTTTTACATCGTTTGCGCAAGTCGTTTGTGAATGGGGCTGGACGTAATTTACGTTCACGTCGAAACCAATACGTCCTTGCGGCGTACTTTGGAGCAATGCACACTGGGATATGTACACGGACAGCGCATGCGCCGTTCGTAAAAAACGTCAATCAAGTCGGGTCACCAATCATTTACATAAAACACGCCCCCCTCATCCTCATTTGAATTAGGCACGCTTACGCCAGCCCCATTTACGCTACGCCGCCGTAACTTAGGAGGCAAGTGCTTTGTGAATACATGAGCCAGCAAGTAGAGCTACAGCGGGACAGAGGCCATGTGTTTAGAGCCAAAACGTAGCAGTTACCTCATTAGATGTGCTTTGCAGCTTGTTCTGGTAATCTGTCAAGGTATGTCTTAAAGCCTCAAGGACAGCAGGCCTGGCAGGTTTAATGTCATCATTGTAGGTCCCTGAAGAATATAAGGCTAAGAATAAAATACAAGCAAGAAACTGCAGATCGTGACAAAACACAGTTTAAAAATTTAATTAACAGAATAAAATTGAAATGCAGTGACAAAGTGCTAATAATTGTTTTCCCCTTTCTATATACAATGTTTTGTTTAATATTTTTTTATGATAAAAATGACCAATTATAAGTCTATTTCTCTCCAGGTCTTGGATTGCTGTTTTTAAAGTATAACTAAAAGGCAAATTTTTTTTTTTTTAGATTGAGTTTTTATTGCGGTCTTTGTCCCCAATAAGAAGATTCACCCTCTCTATATGTCTTGTATACTATTGTTATTGAAAGGGGAAGTAAAAGAAAAATCCAAATTTTTGGGTTATCCCCAGAAAAATAATTGATGGGAAATCTTCCAATGGGAACACTAGATCCGATAACCGTAGAAGTCATTGCATTTGATTGACAGCAGTGAGAACCAATGGCTGCGCTGCTATCAATCTATCCAATTAGGACCCGAGACACCAGCTGGAGCTGCTGTGCTCATCCCCGTCACTGGAAAGACCAGGTTCAGGCAAGTAAACAGGGGGCTCTGGGGCGCTGCTGCATCACACTTGCTGACCGCCGCATCACAATATACGTCGAAAGAATGGCACTGGCAGGCATATGGGTGTACCTGTACCTCCATGGCCAGGGCACGATACGAGCAGATCTTGTGGTTCATGCACTTCAACAACAATGAACTCTGTCGTCCTTGTGGAGACCCTGGATACAATCGTCTCTACAAAATTCAGACCCTTGTAAACCACTAAAGTTTTGCAGCCTTGTTTACTCCCGATCAAGTTGTCTGTGTTGATGAGTCCCTGATTAAATTTTCTGGCCGCTTGTCTTTCAAACAGTATCTTCCCAGCAAGCGTGCCAGATATGGGGTCAAGGTGTATAAGCTCTGTGACAGGGCAACAGGCTAAACATATAGTTTTATGGTTTACGAGGGAAGAGACAGTCACGTAGAGCCGGAGAACTGCCAAGATTACATAGGGAGCGCTGGCAAGATTGTGTGGGATTTGGTGCCACCCTTATTCAGAAAGGGGTACCATTTGTATGTAGACTATTACACAAGCGTGACACTTTTTAGTCACTTGTTTGATCATCAGATTGGCGAATGTGACACCGTATCGCTGGGGCTTACCCCAGAGGCTTGTAGATTTCCTTATTTGGCTGGGGGAGAGAGCCTTCTCCAAGTGTAATAATTTAAGCTTGCTGTGAAGTGGAGGGATAAGAATGTTTTCGTTCTTTCCTCCCTTCACTCAGACACGACGGTCCAAATTCGTACGGTTACTGGTGTTGTGGAGAAACCCCTCTGTGTTCACGGATATAACCAAAATATGGGAGGGGTGGACCTCAACGACCAGTGCCGTAACTATTTGCCCGTAAGGCCAGGCGCTGGTACAAAATAGTGTCTGTATACTTATTTCAATTGGCTTTGCTGAACACACATGTGCTATACAGAGCTTCAGGATGGACTGGATCTATCCTTAAATTCCAGGGAGAGATCATCAGAGCCCTTCTGTTTCCAGACGGTGCTTCACCTCACCATTCCGTATGTTCTCCCTAGTACCCCTACCCAAAATATTGTGTCTGTAGAAAGTGCGGATATAGGCATGACACCAGGTATTTTTGTCCCTCCTGTCCTGACAATCCTGCTAGGCACACTTTCACAGGGTCTCTCAAGATGCCATCGCATTTTGAAAGACCCAAACCTGGAACCGAACCATTACAGTTACAAATAAAAGTGTAAAAAAAAAACACACACAAAATATAATTAATATATATATATATATATATACACACACACAGTGAGGAAAATAAGTATTTGAACACCCTGCTATTTTGCAAGTTCTCCCACTTGGAAATCATGGAGGGGTCTGAAATTGTCATCGTAGGTGCATGTCCACTGTGAGAGACATAATCCAAAAAAATAAATTCCAGAAATCACAATTTATGATTTTTTAACTATTTATTTGTATGATACAGCTGCAAATAAGTATTTGAACACCTGTCTATCAGCTAGAATTCTGACCCTCAAAGACCTGTTAGTCTGCCTTTAAAATGTCCACCTCCACTCCATTTATTATCCTAAATTAGATGCACCTGTTTGAGGTCATTAGCTGCATAAAGACACCTGTCCACCCCATACAATCAGTAAGAATCCAACTACTAACATGGCCAAGACCAAAGAGCTGTCCAAAGACACTAGAGACAAAATTGTACACCTCCACAAGGCTGGAAAGGGCTACGGGGAAATTGCCAAGCAGCTTGGTGAAAAAAGGTCCACTGTTGGAGCAATCATTAGAAAATGGAAGAAGCTAAACATGACTGTCAATCTCCCTCGGACTGGGGCTCCATGCAAAATCTCACCTTGTGGGGTCTCAATGATCCTAAGAAAGGTGAGAAATCAGCCTAGGTAATACACTAAGACGTCATGGTTTGAAATCATGCATGGCACGGAAGGTTCCCCTGCTTAAACCAGCACATGTCAAGGCCCGTCTTAAGTTTGCCAATGACCATTTGGATGATCCAGAGGAGTCATGGGAGAAAGTCATGTGGTCAGACGAGACCAAAATAGAACGTGTTTGGAGGAAGAAGAATGATGAGTACCATCCCAAGAACACCATCCCTACTGTGAAGCATGGGGGTGGTAGCATCATGCTTTGGGGGTGTTTTTCTGCACATGGGACAGGGCGACTGCACTGTATTAAGGAGAGGATGACCGGGGCCATGTATTGCAAGATTTTGGGCAACAACCTCCTTCCCTCAGTTAGAGCTTTGAAGATGGGTCGAGGCTGGGTCTTCCAACATGACAATGACCCGAAGCACACAGCCAGGATAACCAAGGAGTGGCTCTGTAAGAAGCATATCAAGGTTCTGGCGTGGCCTAGCCAGTCTCCAGACCTAAACCCAATAGAGAATCTTTGGAGGGAGCTCAAACTCCGTGTTTCTCAGCGACAGCCCAGAAACCTGACTGATCTAGAGAAGATCTGTGTGGAGGAGTGGGCCAAAATCCCTCCTCCAGTGTGTGCAAACCTGGTGAAAAACTACAAGAAACGTTTGACCTCTGTAATTGCAAACAAAGGCTACTGTACCAAATATTAACATTGATTTTCTCAGGTGTTCAAATACTTATTTGCAGCTGTATCATACAAATAAATAGTTAAAAAATCATAAATTGTGATTTCTGGATTTTTTTTTTTTGATTATGTCTCTCACAGTGGACATGCACCTACGATAACAATTTCAGACCCCTCCATGATTTCCAAGTGGGAGAACTTGCAAAATAGCAGGGTGTTCAAATACTTATTTTCATCACTAATATATATATATATATATATATATATATATATATATATATATATATATATAAATAGTTGTCGTTTTATTGTTCTCTTTCTTTCTATTCTCTTTCCATTGTTCTGCTCTTTTTTACTGTAATCTATGCTTAACTGCAAAGTTGTATTGTTATTATGTTTCATCATGTTTGCTTTTCAGGTATGCAATTATTTTGTACTTTACTATTTACACTGTTTTATTGTTAACCATTATTTTGTTTTCAGGTACGCCATCCAGCTACAGCGCGGATTTATTTATCTTGACAGCAACATCGTTTACTCCCACGATACATAGATACATAAAGCTGTGACCCCAGCGCTGTAGGAGGCGATTTCACCACCACAGTTTAAAAAAAAAAAAAGAGCATATATGCCGAAGCATGGGGGCAAGCAGGGATGGAGGAGCGGTTTGCTCTTAACTTTTGGGGCGGATGCCCCCATGCTTCGGCATATTATATAAGGCATTTTTTTAGGCAGTTTTTTTTTACTATTTTTTTGTATTTGCTTTGCAGGTATGGCATGTATTTCTGTTATACTGTAATGTTACTTTGTTTTATTGTTAACCATAATTTGCTTAGCAGGTACGCCATTCAGCTGCCGCACTGGTTTATTAACGTATCTTGACAGCAACAGCATTTGCTCCCAGAATAGGTAAATCAGCGACTCGAGCGCTGTAGGAGGTGATTTCACCACCACAGTTAAAAACAAAATGGTGCATGAATGCCCATCATTAGAAGTAGGTGGATGAAGGGAGGTATTCTAATGGTGGGCATACCCACCGATCAATCTCTTTCGTTCAGCCCACAGGCTGCATGAAAAGAAAGATTACAATATATGCCCAACAAGGACCAGTAAAGTACTGGTATGTTGCTGGACTTTGAGTGGTTATACCAGAATGATGCCTGCAGGTTTGGGCATCATCTTGGTAACATTCTTTTCAGCCAGCGGTCGGCTTTCTTGTAAAAGCAATCCTATCGGTTAATTAGCCTCTAGACTGCTTTTACAAGCAGTGGGAATTACACCCCAAAATACATTCTGTTGCTTCTCCCAAGTACGTGGATACTACATGTGTGACTTTTTGGGAGCCTAGCCACGTACGGGACCCCGAAAACCAAATCACCGCCTTCAGGCTTTCTAAGGGTGTACATTTCTGATTTCACTCCTCACTGCCTATCACAGTTTCGGAGTGCCCAGATGGCAAAAAAAAAAAACCCAAATAACCCAATTTCGGAAAGTAGACACCCCAAGCTATTTGCCAAGAGGTATGGTGAGTATTTTGCAGATCTCACTTTTTGTCACAAAGTTTTGAAAATTTAAAAAAAAATATATATTTTTCTTAATTTTCAAAAACAAATGAGTGTTTAACTTTCCAAAATGGGGTCATTTGGTGGGGGTTTTGTGCTATTTTGGCATTTTATGGCCTTTGAAACTGTGATAGGTAGTGAGGAGTGAAATCAAAAATGTACACCCTTAGAAATCCTGAAGGCAGTGCTTGGTTTTCGGGGCCCCATATGCAGCTAGGCTGCCAAAAAGTCCCACACATGTGGTATCCCATTGAACAATGACAAACATTTTTTTTTACCATTATTCAAATCATTTGGGTCATTTGAGGGGGTTTTGTACTACCCTGCCATTTTAGCACCTCAAGAAATGAGATAGGCAGTCAAACTAAAAGCTGTGTAAATTCCCGAAAATGTACCCTAGTTTTGTAGATGCTATAACTTTTGCGCAAAACAAAAAATATACGCTTATTGACTTTTTTTTACCAGACATGTGGCTGAATACATTTTGGCCTAAATGTATGACTGAAATTGAGTTTATTGGATTTTTTCTTATAACAAAAAAGTAGAATATATTTTTTTTTCAAAATTTTCGGTCTTTTTCCATTTATATAGCAAAAAATAAAAAATAAATCGCAGAGGCAATCAAATACCATCAATAAAAAGCTCTATTTGTGGGGAAAAAAGGACGCAAATTTTGTTTGGGTACAACATTACATGACTGTGCAATTACCAGTTAAAGCAGCACAGTGCCAAATTGTAAAAAGTCCTCTGGTCTTTGGGCAGCCAAATAGTCCAGGACTGAAGTGGTTAACCAAATTTTGGATAGAGTTCATCTACTTTTTTTACTTCCTTTCTAATCAACAATTACATTTTAATAAATTCCTTTGCTTATTTAACTTGAACTCTTATAGATTTTCTTAATAGTTAGGTATATGAGTCTAATCGCAGTAACTTTATAAATCTGTGTTAGCATTAGAAAATGCTTTTGATTATAGTTTCTTGTTATACGTGTATGCTTTTTGTGCAATAACGCAGTGACTCTCATTCATTAGCATTCACTAAATTTTTTTATTTAATTTTGTTTATAGATTTAGATCTAAAATAGTGTGAATCGTATCAAGTGAAAAAAGGTAAAAAATAAACACCTTGGGCCAAATCCTCAAAAAACGGGCTTAACTTAACTTTTCCGAGTTAAGTTACACTGCCGCAAATCTCCCAAGTTAGGTGCCGATCCTCAAAGCACTTACCTGGAAATTTTCGGCAGTGCAACTTAACTCCGTCCGGCGCAAGGCGTTCCTAATACAAATGGGCGATTCCCATTTAAATTCGGACGTACTGCGCATGCCCGTGACGTCATTTTTCCCGACGTGCATCGCGTGTTTTTACGATACGCCGAGTTTTGAGGATCGCGCCGGGTAAAAAAGTTGCGTCGGGAAAAAAAAAAGTTACGGCGAAAAAAAAAAAATCCAATTTAAAAAAAAATCGCGGCGATCGAAAAAAAGGTCTGTTTTTACAAGGTGTAAACAGTTTACACCTTGTAAAAGCATCCCTAATTTTACGCATGCAAACGTAAACTTACGGAGAAAAAACAAAGCTGAAAAGCTGTGTGGATCTCCGTAAGTCCTCATTTGCATACGCAAAGCGGCATTTCGACGCAAAATGCCCCCAGCAGCGGATGCGGTACTGCATCCTAAGATCCGACAGTGTAAGTCTCTTACAGATGTCGGATCTTCTGCCTATCTTTGGAAAACTGCTTCTGAGGATCAGTTCCAAAGATAGGCACAGGGATACGC